>NC_090021.1:329147342-329402342 GCF_037176765.1 Anolis sagrei
GAAAGATGTCTCAACTAAAGCTTTCTCGCCAATCCTTGTTTCTACAACAAGCCATTTTTTTCAATATCCAATTATGACAGGGATAGAGAGTGAGGTGAAACCTTCTGAACAGGGGCACAGACAGCAAAACAAACACTATAGGGGTGTTAATCCTTCCCTATACTATCCAAAGCTATAACTGGAGTTACACTTAAACATGTACCTATTCCAACCCTTCATACAAATTCAACTTAAGAACAAACCTACAGAACCTATCTTGTTTGTAATTTGGAGACTGCCTGCATTATGGTTGCTGATGCCTCTGCTTTCTGTGCAGCTTTGGCAATGAAAGTTTTATTTCTTTGTTTATTCATTGGATATGCCACTTTTTTCCTAGAATGAAATCTAGGGCAGCTTCCTAAATCATTAAATGAAAAACATTCACCATGCAATGTGTCGAAGGCTTTCAGAGCCGGAATCACTGGGTTATAGTCCAACCAGTGGGTCATGGCACACTGGTGGGCTGCGAGACCTAAAATAAGGTCCGCAACCGGGGGTGTGTGCTACCGTTGGAGGAGAGAGAGAGGGAGAGAAGGAAGGAGGCCAGTGCCAGTGCCATTGCCCTCGCCCTCTTACCCTCTTGCGGCTTCCCAAGCGCCATTGAAGGAGAGCGAGAGAAAGAAGGAGAAGGAGAGAAGGAAGAAAGGAGGCCAGCGCCATTGCCTTCGTCTTTGCCTTCTTGCAGCTTCCCTGGTGCCGTTAGAGGAGAGAGAAGAGAATACCCCAAAGTAACTATTATTATCGTTGGGTTATTGTAGGTTTTTTCAGGCTATATGGCCATGTTTAGAGGCATTCTTTACTGATGTTTCACCTGCATCTATGGCAAGCATCCTCAGAGGTAGTGAGGTCTGTTGGAACTAGGAAAATATTATCATTATTAGCACCCACTGCCAAACACAAGAATTGTAATGGGAAAGCAGCCCTTTGTAAAACTCTGTTTAGTCCCACAAAGTTGTTGTTGTTGTTAAAGCCATTTGGGACAGTTTCTTTGGTCTCGCACACTGCTTTTTGTATTTTTTTTCAATCTCAGCCCCCTTCCCACGAGCTTTAACAACATCCATTTGAACAGGGACCACTTTGACCAGAAACTAGAGCTGACGTGTTCTATCCAATGCAATTTTCTTAATCAGCATCCCAAACAACCAAACCAAATCAAAAAGTAACCAAAAACCGATTCGTAATCTTTTTGGTACTAATGTTGGAGAGTGGTCCCTGGTCAAAGTGGTCCCTGTTCAAGTGTTCCCTGGTCAAAAAAAGGTTGGGAACCACCGCCTTAGTCTGAATGAACTTGTTAACAAGATCAAAACTTGAACATCTCAGCTGATCTACCTCCAACTCAATTTCATTTACTATGTATGTATGCTGGGATATATGCTAGGTGGAGAGAAATGATAGCCAGTACATATCAAACTAACTGATGTGAAGGACCAACATTTCCCCCCCCCCCCCCCCCCCCCCGGATATTTGTGCTCATGAGCTCCATTTTTTCTGTTATGGAAACTTGTCCTTTGACTCATGGCAGTCCATGAGCCAGCGCTTTAAGTTGCATTGCTATAAGCAGGTGGTTTCTCACAAGGTTCTAGATATCAATGTGTTGCCGTTATATTCTCTCTTGATTAAAGGGTGGCCAATTCTTTGAACAGGAAGGTAGTTTGGCCACAAAGTTTGGGGCAGCGCCCATTCATTGCACCATTATGCTTGCTTCAGATTTTTTGAGCAGCAACTCTGGGATGCAGAAATGAGCTGAAGTATCTTTCCTTACCATAAAGCTTGGAACTGTTATCTTATTTGAATGTTTTGTCATGCTTTTAGGTGTTTTAAGAACTCTCTGAAATGCTTTTTAGATTATAGTACTTCTTACTGCAGTGGCCAGGTCTTCAGTTTTTGCTGAAGTAGTCACAGCTCTTTGTATAGTTGTGAGTGAGATATTTCCAAAGCCACAAAAAGTGGTTTCAAGTCTCAAGCCCCGTATGTGTTTATTTATATGCTTGGTTTATTTATTTTATTTACTATATTTGTATACCGCCCTTCTCAGCCCTCAGGCAACTCAGGGCGGTTTACAATGGCAATGATTCGATGCCCCAAAACACCCTAAAACATTTAAAAACATTAACACAAAATATAAAACCATCGTTAAATTAAGTTAAACATTAAGTGATAATTGTGCATGGATGAAGTCACTCTCAGTGCTGAGACACTTGTGGGTTTTGATCTGGGTTTTGATCTATGAATGGAGATTATTTGTTTACATATTTAACATGGCAATAATGATGTCAAACCGATTATCCTTCTAAGATTTTTTTTTTTGCATGTTTAGAGTTTGGAGAGATGGTAAATTGTCTCATGTTATGGAAGTCATAGTTTGAATTCTGGAGTTGGTAGCATCTGTCCATTTCGTATTGATTTTTGTTAAGAAGTGGGAAAGGTGAAAGGTCCTTGTGATTTTTTTTTATTTTGTAAAGAGGGTCTTATGAGAAAGTCTTAGGGGAAAATCTAAAGATTATTTCTGAGCCTTGCCTTCCATTAACCCCCTGCTGCTGCTCTGCATCCAGTTATTTTAATGGCTTTCAAAGCAAGTGAGCGGAAAATGGCTTCTCTAGAACTTTCTTGAGGAGGCTGACTTGCAAACTGCCATTGCTTTTGAAACAGAGCATATTAATGCTTGTTAAAATACTCCATTATTTCTGATTTAAAATATGAAGGCATTTTTTAAAAAGAACATTAGTTGTAAATACCCAAGGATTGGAAATTTCACCTATTAAAATACACTTTTTTAAAAAAATATTTGCTAATAATATTGGATGTACTTCCTTTTTTTAATAAAGGAGAGGTAGAGAAAATTATAGTAGAAGGATTGTTTGGGTGGAATAATAATCTGACCCCGTTGCCTTCATTCTTCCTATTTTAATAGAGAGGTTAGCTGCATATTATTAAAACACACAGTGGCTGTTTCTACCAGCCACTTTTTTCATGAAACTGATTTTTCAAAATCCTGATGCATAAAAGGTACAGTCTGCAACATATTCATGTCAACCTCCTATTTATGATCAGTATCCATGATACTATTTAAATCTGACAGATCTAAGTGGATAAAATGCAAACTTTTTAATGGGGTTTGTGTGTCAAAAGTACACATTCAGAAAAGTCAATCAAGTGAAGGTAAGGTGTCTCTGCTTTTATTCAGTAAGCAGCTGGCATTAATTCATGATGCTGACTGGTTTCAGGGGTTGATACAGCACCTGCAAGTTACTTAATTGTAGGAGGTAATCTTGAGTGAGAATGGTAAATATCTTCCCTATGCTAATCACCACTGATAAGAGAGGGCAAGTAAGCACCTGAATCAGACAAGCTCACTTTGCAATGGGGATCATCTTCTACCTGGATTAGATAACTTCACTTGACCTAAGGGCTGTATTTTTCTGTCTCAACCTACCTCAACTAGAAGCTGCCCATGACAGTATTTTAAAAGCAAAAATATTCCACAAAATACATGGAAGATTAAAAGCCTCCAGATGGAACACAACCTGAAAGCCCCCACTGAAAAATTAGGTATAGAAGCCCCTCTGAAATGCCAGCAGGAAGTTTGCTAAGAAGACTTCTTTTGGTAGCCTGTCTCCACATCTCCCACTTCCCCAGGTAGGAACTGGTAATGGCCTACATTCTCTTTATTTCTGCACATATGGCACACAAGAAGAGGTCCTGGTGAAATAGTTAAACGGGTGGGGAGGGTGAGGAAAAGTCCAGGGATATGTCGTTCCAAGTGGAAGTGGAGTCAAGCCTATGCAAGATATTAAATGGTTAAAACCAGTAAACTGAATTCGGTTCTCACATGCAGTTAGTGCTGGTCATTGACCATATTATCTCTCTCTATATATATATGTGTGTGTGTGTGTGTGTTGGTGAATTTTCTAAAGAAGGTGTGTTTGTTTTTTAAAAAGCTGATTTATAGCATTCCTTATAAATTGACCAGATTCAGGCTTATTTCAGCAAAACTGATGAACCAGAACATGCCCTATATATCATGTATAGAAATTTTAGCTAAATAAAATCGACCCAAAAATATAGATTGACTTATTCATGCATCAATAATAATAATAATAATAATAATACTAACAACAACAACAACAAAAATATTATTATACCCCACCTCCATCTCCCCGAAGGGGCTTATATGGAGACAAGCCCGATCAACATAGTTAAAATAACACAATAAAATTCATAAAACAGTAACGTAAAGCAAAAACAAAACAAACAAGAGCATAAAACAATACAAAACAATTGAACAGACAACCAGTAGTCTAAAATAACAAACAGTTCTAGGCTTGGGCGGGGATACAAATCAATTATGAGCAAAGGGCTGATAAGTCCAAGTACAAGGTGACAAAATTGAAGATAAAGCACTATATGAGGTGGGACACTATAAATCTCATGTGAGTACTATATCTTAACTCTTATCAAAAAAGACCCATCCACGTCTCTGAGTAAAGTCGAGAAATGTAAGAGCTTAATTTGTGCCTTGAAAACCAAGAAGAAGAACTGGTGGTGCCATTTCTGGTCTTTGTGAATACATGGACAAGGAAATGGCAGAGCGGCCAGAGGTATCTGCCCCCCCCCCCCCAAAGATCGAACTGGCGCTTTCGCCTTTATGTAGAATGAGCCTTGACTTATCCATGGGTTATATCACAATCTAACCCATGGATAAACCTTCCCTTGACTATATATGATGCTGCCCAAAAGAAAGGGATGGCAGGGCTCTTGTGTCTTCAGTCACTGGACTAGGAGCCTCTAGTGCAGTGGTTCTCAACCTGTGGTCCCCAGATGTTTTTGGCTTACAACTCCCAGAAATCCTAACAGCTGATAAACTGGCTGGGATTTCTGGGAGTTGTAGGCCAAAAACATCTGGGGACCCCAGGTTGAGAACCACTGCTCTAGTGGCACAGTGGGTTAAACCCTTGTGCAAGCAGGACTGCTGACTGAAAGGTCGGCAGTTCGAATCTGGGAAGTGGGGAGAGTTCTCATTTGTCAGCTCCAGCTTTTCAGGCAGGGACATGAGAGAAGCCTCCCACAGGATGGTAAAACAGACCCTAGGCAACATCCTTGCAGACGGCCAATTCTCTCACACCAGATACAACTTGCAGTTTATCAAGTGTCTCCTAATATGAAAAAATGTCACCGGACTGGCAGTCTGTCATACACTAAAATCCTCATGCACTAAAATCCTTTCTTTGGCACAGTTGAAGGTGATACACATCTTGTTGTCACATTTAGTTGGAAGGAACTCCCAGCCCCAGTTCATATTTGTTCTATGTGACAAAAATCAATCTGCAAAACCAAATGGACTAAGAAAGAAATTGAGAGAGGACCCTGCTTTACACACTGAAGCCAAAGAAGATAAAAAAATACTGGTGTCACAGATAAATGTATTCATCTGTGCTGTTCAGTGTTAATACACAAACACAGAGCATAAATAATAATTTTTAAACCCCCCTAATCTCTGCTACTCTGCTTTTGTTCTTTAGCTCTTAGCAGAATAAGGATTTTATTAAAATTAATGTTGAAACGTGAGCCCACACTCTCAAATTAGTATCCTCTCTTTCTGCCGTGGATATCCCAAAGGCCATCTTTTGAAAGGCAAAGACTTTCCCATGACTATATTGAACAGATTCATGGAAAGAACATCACTCACCTTGAGGAGTTCTGCCTTTCTTTGGCCTATAATGTATTCATCACCGCACATCACATCTGTCCCTGCAAATCCCATTTCCTCTTCTATTCATGAGGCGCAGCAACCTGGAGCTTTAGTGATTGCCGCCACACTTTTCCCATGGCCTTCTCACCTCTCATCTCCCCCCAAGTACCCCATTCCCATTGTTTATCATCTGTTCTCCCCTGCTGGAAACTGCTGTCAGATGTTCACTTATCCCTAATCTTGCTTGCTCCCTTTGATATTCTTTCTAATCCAACAACCTGTCAACTGGGGCATCAGCCCATGTCCAGGCCAGCTGCTCTGTCCCAGGCTACGAGAGTCTCTCCCAGACTCCACATGAAATATTTAGACGTTTGGGACTCAGCGAGGAAAACCTGGAGCAAATAATTAATGTCGTTTCGATCAGAGCTCATGATTTTGGTGTGCCATTAAGTGAGCCATTGAAGGAAACTAACCTTTAAAAGTTTGTTTAAACTCAAGCGTTAATATATTAATGGAACTCTAGTCAATGTTTAAGGGACATCTTTGAAGACAAGGAAGCTCTCGATAAAGGCCAGGAGAAGATACTCTCTAAATTAAAAGCAATCAAGAAAATCAAGTTCACATACAAGCTCGACATTGTGCACAAAGCTCCCTGTATTCATTAGCTGTTCATAGGACAAAGCAGTATCCACAAAATAGGCATTAATTAGCAAACATGACTCATCCTGATTGTAAAATATGGATATTAAACTTGACTAGCTCCAGCTAGTCCAATGCTCAGTAGCCAAGTTGCTCATGGGAGCGGGGTACAAGGAGCACACAACTCCCTTGGTACACCAGCTCCACTGGCTGCCGATTGGCTTCCAAGCACAATTCAAAGTGGTGGTTTTAACTTATAAAACTCTAAACGGTTACGGCCCAGTTTACCTCTCCGAATGTATCTTTCCCTACAAACCATCAAGGACTTTAAGATCTTCCAGAGAGGCCCTGCTCTCGGTCCCACCACCCTCGCAGTTGCACTTAGTGGGAACGAGAGACAGGGCCTTCTCTGTCATGGCCCCCCAGCTGTGGAACTCTCTCCTCAATGAGGTTAGGTCTGCCCCCTCCCTCCTGACCTTCATGAAGCAACTGAAATCCTGGCTATGGAATCAGGCATTCGCAGATTAGATGGATTGTACTGGTGAAAACTAAGAGTTATTGGAACACAATGTTTGGATTGCGCTGGATGATGTTTTTAACTTGGCGAACTGTCTTTCATATGTATTTTATAATTTACTAGCCATCCCTTGCCACGCGTTGCTGTGGCCCACATGGGGGTTCTGTGTGGGAGGTTTGGCCCAATTCTATTGGTGGGATTCAGAATGCTCTGTGATTGTAGGTGAACTATACATCCCAGGAACTACAACTCCCAAATGTCAAGGTCTATTTTCCTCAAACTCCATCTGTGTTCACATTTGGGCGTATTGAGTGCTTGTGCCGTTTGGTCCAGATCCATCAGTGTTTGTGTCCACAGTGCTCTTTGGATGTAGGTGAACTACAACTCCCAAACTCAAGGTCAATGCCCACCAAAACCCTTCCAGTATTTTCTCTTGGTCAAGGGAGTTCTGTGTGCCAAGTTTGCTTCAATTCCATCATTGATGGAGTTCAGAATGCTCTTTGATTGTAAGTGAACTAAAAATCCCAGCAACTACAACTCCCAAATTACAAAATCATAATTCTTTGAATGATGGTCACTCCTTGTGTTGTGAGACGTTTGGTTGCCAAATTTGGTGTGGTTTCATTCATTGGTTCTTTTGTTTTTAAGGTACTCATTATGCACAGAGGATTTATATAGAGAGAGATTAATTTTTCATGTCTGTTGTTTTTAAAATGTGACTACATTGTATAGCATTGAATCTTTGCTGTTGTAAGCCGTTCTGGGGCTCATAGCAGGAGCTCACCCTGCACTCCGAATTTGAACTGCCAATCTTTCGGTCAGCAAGTTCAGCAGCTCAGCGGTTTAACCTACTGTGCTACCAGGGGGCTTCTATTGAACTCAAATCTCCTCTTGAGTATGGATCAGCTTCTCTATATCTAGAGCAGAGTATAGCCCATAGCTAGTTGCTCAAGTGCCAGTCTTGGTGTTATATGACAGGACTTTCTGACAAATGGAGGCAGTAGCTCTGACACCTAGTAGAATAAGTCTACTTTTAGCAGACACAGCTACAAAACAAATGAATTCCTTGAGTGAGTCACGTCCTCTAAGTAAATAATATATCATAATAGAGGACTGCACATCTGGTGGGCTGGTTCACTGTATTTGAGCTCCTAGGTTATGTCTTGTGTAAATCTGGGCTATAACATCAGTATCTTTTGTATAAGGATGTGCATATTATTATTTTTTTCCAAAGAAGCAATAAGGTAGAAAACAAACTGATTTTATTCATTTCTGGATTTGATTTCTCAGTTCTTGGACAGAAGCAAATATGGTTTATCACCAAATCCATTTTATAAAACACAAAAAAATCATATTACTACTTCCCTTGATACTTAAAGAAACAAATGCATAGACACGGCAACTTCACAACATTTACTCCCCTTGTTGTTGTTCATTCGTTCAGTCGTCTCCGACTCTTCGTGACCTCATAGACCAGCCCACGCCAGAGCTCCCTGTCGGCCGTCACCACCCCCAGCTCCTTCAAGGTCAGTCCAGTCACTTCAAGGATGCCATCCATCCATCTTGCCCTTGGTCGGCCCCTCTTCCTTTTGCCTTCCACTTTCCCCAGCATAATTGTCTTCTCTAGGCTTTGCTGTTGACTTATGCATTTACTCCCCTAGATAATTGATTTTGGACACTAGAGACTTACAGCTATGAGCTGTGTTATACCTTTTCCTAGAAGCACTGCACAGATTCATCAGTATTCAATCAAAAAGCCCAGAATAAGGGCACGTGTACCATCTTTTAAATGGCAAGTTGGTTCATATTTCTCTTATTTTTCCAGAGATATCAAAATACTAAAGCTATATGTTTTCATATAGTTATAGAGCTATGGAAGGCACCATCCAAGCTGTCCTGTTCTAAAACCCTAGGTATGACTCAAAAACTTAGGGAAATTGTTAATGATATGTGTTTTGGAGGAATTGATTAGCCAATATATAACTAGAAATCTGAATCAAATCACACAAACATATCTGGATTGACTTATCCATGAACCCTTATACATATAAAAAAGGAACTATTCCTTTCTCTGAGTAGAGTGGCAAAAACTTAGTCCTTCTTGGGAAAATCTAAAAGAAGTACTAATTTATCCATGGATCAAGCGACACTCAAAAATGTTGACTCCTAAACACACCATCAACTTATACATGAGGTCGACTGATACATGGTTATATATGGAATTCTTTTATTTTAATTGGTATGGAGTCTATGGGAGATAATAGCAGAATTAGATTAATTGGAACAAGGATATATCATGAAATAGAGCTGCGGTGGCACAATGGGTTAAACCAGTGGTTCTCAACCTGTGGATCCCCAGATGTTTTGGCCTTCAACTCCCAGAACTTCTAACAGCTGGTAAACTGGCTGAGATTTCTGGGACTTGTGGGCCAAAACACCTGGGGACCCACAGGTTGAGAATCACTGGGTTAAACACTTGTGCCGGCTGAACTGTTGACCTGAAGGTTGCTGACCTGCTGGTTGCCAGTTTGAATCCTCAAGATGGGGGAGCTCCCATCTGTCAGGGGGGCATGAGAGAAGCCTCTCATCAGGACGGTAACACATCTGGGAGTCCCCTGGGCAACGTTTCTGTAGATAGCTAATTCTCTCACACCAGAAGCAACTTGCAGAGTGTTCTCAAGTCGCTTCTGACACGATAAAAAAATCTGAAATATTTTTTTAAAAATATGGATAGATTTTATTTGAATACAACCTACCCTTCCATACAGGAGTCCAGGGCTAACAACCACCATAAAATCACAAAGCACACTGCAGCACATTAGATGCAGACAATCATTTATATGAAAGTGAAAAAGGACCAGGATACTCAGTAAAGAGACTGGATTGAAATATCTGATACATAAAAAGCGGACTGGAAGCCAGGAGGAGAAAAGACAGAGTGAAAGGCAAATGATGATATATCAATGAAAATTCCTACAGGTTACTGCCTCAGACCTTGCTTGGTAGCTTCCTGGAGACATTTATTGAGCCTTTGGAGAAAGTGGACTAAATGTTTTTTTGGCTGTGTTCGTAGATTCACGAAGAAAAACAGAATGATCAAAACACGCACGTTTGCCCACATTAGAAAAACAGCCCTAAGGAACAGAACATAAAGAATCAAACAACTATAAGTTTATGTTCCTAAGCACTACTAAACTAGTCGGGCTGGACAAAAATTAGCACTACACAGCCACTATGTTATCACTAGGATTTAATTCTAAGAGTTTATTACACAACACTGTTATACCGAAATTAGGCTGCATGAGTCTTGTCTTAGCCTGGGGCTTATTGCATGACATTGTGGTTTTTCAATGCTGTACCATTCTATAAGGCCATTAAGACTATCTGAAAGTCCATTCTTTTCCAAACGGCAAGAATCTGTTAATGATCTGCAACCTACATTCTCACTTTGGGTGAGAATGCTTCATCCTGTGTTATTATAACACTGGGAGTATGGTGGGTGCAGTATATGTTATTTCATTGTTCCTCTCTTGAGAATTTCCTGAGAATATTCAGCAGGAAATCCCCAGACTACTTCTTGAGGTTGCGTTGAGAACACAAGCATTTCTAAGAGAACTGCTATAGGTTCATCTACTGTTTTCCAGCATGCTTTTATGTAATTTTATATATATATACACACATGCACACAATACTTTATATATTATTATTTTATATTGCTATATAATACATGTATAAAAAACATAATATATAACTATAATATATATTACAAAACATTATATTTTATATAAGAAATAATTACAATATTTTATATATTACTCTTACATAGATTACCATATAATATAATGTTACTGTTATATATTACTATATAATACAAATTAAATAGACTCATAGAATAGACTTGGAAAGGACTCAACCATGGTAATGGGGAAGAAAAGTTGGGAAGTAACAAGAGAAGGAGGAAAAGAGGGGAGGAATGAAGGAGGGAAAAGGGAAAGGAAGGGGAGAAAGAGGGAAGGAGAGAAGGAAGGAAATAAAGGTGAAGAAGGAAGGAGAGAAGGAAATAAAAAAGCAAAAGAAGGAAAGAGAAGGAAAGAAGGAGAGAAGGAAGGAAAGAGAGAAAGAGGCAAGGAAGGAAGGAAGGAAGGAAGGAAGGAAGGAAGGAAGGAAGGAAAGAAGGAAAGAGAGAAGATGGCACCAAAGAGCAAACGAAGGGAGGAAAGAAACATGTAGAGAAGGAAGAAAGAAGGGAAAGAAAAAGAGGGAAGGAAGGAAAGAGGGAGGGAAGGAAGGAGAGAAAGAAAGAGAGAAAGAGGGAGGGAAGGTTGGCCACAGCAATGTGGGGTGGGTACAGCTTGTGTGCGTGCGTGATATATATATTAGTTATATTAAATTAGTTTGCACTCTAGCCCCATATATATATATATATGGGGCTAGAGTGCAAACTAATTTGTAACTTTGGGACTGCCTGTATATAAAAGTGTAATGAGTGATATACAAAAGCAGAACTGGGACAAGTGCTGATTACAATTGGGGGCCTTGGGGAGGCAGAGCACTGAAATAAATGGTGGAAGTAGCATGATGTGTATTCCTCTTCCTGGTTGGGGTGGGAAGTGGGGGTGGTTCCGTAACACAGTCATTATGTAATTGTGTGGTTATGCAATTGCATAATCATGGAGCAGGATGTGGACAAAATGGGATAGTGGAACTGGTATTGTCATATTTCAGGTGCAAGGAAGCAAGCATGAGAACCAACCGCAATGCGGTGAGGGTATAAGAGAACTCACTCCCATTCATTTCCAAGTGTGGGAGAAACAGTTTTCAAACAGAACAACCCAAAATAACTGTCTAGTGTGATAATTCTATATGAGGCTTCATTCAGATTTGGATGGAATGACACTTCTTTTCTCCTCTAAATCATGGAGATGAGTACTTTCTGTATAATTTTTTAGGGGTACTGAAATAAAGAGCCCCAAACAATGCAAGAGTTAGTGATGTAATAGAGCTATTCAGACTTGGGTGTATATATGTTCTTGTGTCCCTTTAAGTATTTTTTTATTTATGGTGACTATAAGGTAAAACCCCCAGTGGTGCAGTGGGTTAAACTGCTGAATTTGCTGACCAAAAGGTCAGCAGTTCGAATCTGGGAAGCAGAGTGAGCTCCTGCTGTTAGGCCCAGCTTCTGCCAACCTAAAAGTTCGAAAACATGCAAATGTGAGATCAATAGGTATCGCGTTGGCAAGAAGGTAATGGCACTCCGTGCAGTCATGCTGACCACATGATCTAGAAGTTGTCTACAGACAACGCCAGCTCTTCAGCTTAGAAATGGAGATGAGAACCAACCCCCAGAGTTGGACACAACTAGACTTAATGTCAAGGGGAAACCTTTACCTTTACAAGGTGAACTTATCATAGTATTTTCTCAGCAAGATTAGTTTGGGGTGGGGATGTCATTGCCTTCATCTGAAGCTGAGAGAGCAAGACTGCACATGGTTATTCATTGCCTTTCATGTGATTTGAACCCCACTTGAAGCAAGTTCCATTGGTTAAGTCCACAGGTTAAATCCACAGTTATTTTTCACTGAAAAATACTGAGGAAGAATGAGAACTGACAGCTGGTTTTATCTAACTCATAAGCTGTGAACATTTGAAATTGGGAAAACCTGATTTATCCAATGTAAAAATAAATGAACAAAAAGCTGTTTTTTAAAAAAAGAATTGCATGTAATTCCTCAATTCAGAGGAAGGGGCATAAAATATATTTCTAGGACAATGTATTGTTATCCCAAGTTCTTGTGTTTTTAACAACAGCACTGAAGACATCATTCAGCAACAGCACTGAACTACAATATTCAAACTTGCTTCAAACAGATAAGGAGTCTTTCTCCTACACTGGACATTTCACAGATACGCCCCACATACTTCAAGCAACAGAACCTCTGAAGATGCCAGCCACAGATACGGGCAAAAAGTCAGGAGAGAATGCTACTGGATCATGGCCATGCAGTTCGAAAACCTAACAGAAACCCAGTGATTCTGGACATGAAAGCCTTCAACAACACAACGAAAAACCTGTCTAAAATAAGATATTAGTAGGATTACAATAATATTTTCACTGTTTTTTCTTTGTAGCGGCAAGTCCATTTTAACTTTTTAATTTTATTATTTTGATTATGATTTTTAGTGGGGAGGGTGGGGGACGCTAGTTTTAAATGGTGTATAAAGTCATATAAATCACATATGGGAAAATTACTATCTTTACAAATTGTATAAGAACACTTATATTGCTGGAAAAATAATATTGATTAATGATATAAAAAAAATAAAACAGAACAAAGAGTAAATTCTGAAAATTCTCGGATAGTCGAAGGCTTTCATGGCCAGAATCACTGGGTTGTTGTAGGTTTTTTCGGGCTATATGTCCATGTTCTAGCCATATAGCCCGAAAAAACCTACAACATTCTCGGATAGATTTTTAAAAATAGTCTGCTTAACTGGATAATATCTCAAATGCACAGTAAAATGGCTAAAATGTTAGAAAGGGAGTCCCAAGAAACCTTTGAAACTATTCATAAACTTTCCCAAACAATAATACTTCTTTTATCTGTGCTACAAAATAAAGGACCCTGTGTCCATAAATGTGTGACGTTTAGATCCCAAATCTAGGGTCCAGCTAAGGAGATTTGTCAAATGCGAACACAATGAATATATACCATACTGGGCACGGACACCCCAAAAGTGAAAGTGTGCAAAGGTGAATTAGCACCAATATTTTTACATTATTTAATGTGGCCCCAAAATGAGAAAGTAGGAATAAATAAACTCTGTCTCCAGCCAGAAGTTAATCCTCCAAGTCAGAAATATTATCTTCTTGGCAGATCCAGAAGCAGGTGAGACACAGATATCTATATCTATGCTTATATCTTGAGTGGCTCATGCTACAAGTGTGTGTGTGTGGTTTTGCTGGCGTAGCCACAGTGCTTACCTTTGCACAGTTGTAGGATGGTGCACTAGGAAGTTATTGCCTGCCTTCTGACCTCAAGCCACCCCTCTGGGAGCACAGCTGGCAGCTGTAAAACCTATGAGGCCAGAATTCCCCTCCTCTGTCATTCCAGAAGGAAAAAAGGATAATACTGAGTCATGCTTAGGAAACAGGCAGCCACAGCACACCTAGCCTGTATGGCAAGGAAGCATTTCCTTTCCAAATGAATGTGAGGGGGAGCAATCTATGTAGGCCCTTTAAAAGGGCTACAAATCAATAAATATAAACCCTAGGGCAGTGGTTCCCAATCACTACTAATAACTCATTCTCAAATTGCCACCTATAAGAATCGAATTGCCCTCCTTTGGGGCATATGCCCCACATTGGGAACCAGGGCCATAGGGACAGGAATTCTGTGTATGCTCATAATTGCATGTCTCTGACACATTACACAATTATAGCAGCTTGATCTCACTTTCAGGGCCCTTTGGCTCCATCCTATAGAACCCTGGATTTGTAGTTTGATTTCTGCATTTCTCATCAAACTACAAATCCCATGATCCCATAGGAGTTAAAAGCAATACCAGTTTATCTGAATTTATGTATTTATTTATTTAGAATTTTTGTATCCCATTCTTCTCTACCTCCATGGAGGGACTCAGAATGGCTAACAGCAAAAATTCAATGCACAATAAATAACATAAAAAACAACACACACAATAAATAAGTCCTAAAATACATATAAAAGACAATTCATCAAGTTAAAAACATCATTCAATTCAATCCAAATGTTGTTGTCCATTAACTCTTAATCTATGATTCCAAAGCCAGGATTTTAGCTGCTTCCTGAAGGACAGGAGGGAGGGGGCAGACCTAATCTTGCCGGGGAGAGAGTTCCATAGCCGGGGGGCCACCATAGAGAAGGTCCTGTCTCTCATCCCCACCAAACGTGACTGCAAAGATGGTGGGACCAAGAGCAGGGCCTCTCTGAAGATCTTAAAGTCCTTGATAATTTATAGGAGGAGATACCAGATAAACCGGGCCGGAACCATTTAGGGTTTTGAAATGCTTGGGATGTGACTAGAAGTGTTTTGGATTCTTTAGGTTTTTGGAGTACCTGTGTTTGCATATTATGTCTCTAATGAAATTTCTTGTTGACGGCATTCAAGTCTAAACATAAGACTCGTTTAAGGTTCATAAACACCTTATACAGATAGCCTGGAGGTACAATATTTTTAAAATATTTTTGTGCATGTTGAACCATCAGAAAGAAAAGGTGTCACTATTTCAGCCACCTCCATGGACAAATTTGGATTTTGGAGTATTTTAAGATTTTGGAATTCTGGATAAAAGATGTTTATCAACGTGGTGTTACAACTATGTTAGGATAGGAAGGATCAGCTTTTTAGTCAGGATCAGCTTTTTAGTCAGTTTTTTTCTCAAGGAGATGTGTATGTGGTGTCTGTTTTAGGGAAACTAAAAGTTGTCAGTTTTACTAGGAAAGCATGTCCCTAATCAGAGCTGCAAATGCACTTAAAAACTACCTCTACTCATGAACCCCTAAAAAGAAATAAAAGGGCTTAATCTCCTGGGTTAGACTAGGAATGCCTCTACACTGTAGAATTAACACAGTTTGACATAGTTTGACACAACTTTAACTGTGGAATCATGGGAGCTGTAGTTCAACAAGGACTTTAGCCTTCCCTGCCAAAGAGTCCTGGTACTTCACCAAACTGCAAGCCTTGGGATTCCGTAGCCATGATAGTTGATGTGGTGCAAACTGTATTAACTGTACACTGTGGGAAGGATGAGCTCCTCGACTGACCAAGTCATTTCAGCTTTTGCATATCATCTTGCATATTTTCTCCTTCTCTTGATAGTGTATATTTATAAAATGCTATAAACCACTGTATTTAAACATGCATGTGGTTATCTTGATGATAATGTATGTGGTTATCTTGATGAACATGACATTACAAGCTGAGAATCCCTTTATCCAAAATGCTTAGGACCAGACGTCATTTGGGATTTCCCCAGATTTTAGAATATTCTCCAGCAAAGGATCGCCGCCTTGTCGGGGCGCTGGAGCTTGAGCACCTCAATGATGTCATGAGCGAAACCGTGAAGGGCCACCCAAGACGGGACGGTTGTGGCAGAGAGGTCAGACCAAGCGTGATCCCTGGGGAAGGCAATGGCAAACCACTCCAGTATCCTTGCCAAGAAAACTAAATGGACCAGGACAACCAGAGATATGTCGGTATGCCATTGGAAGATGGGACTCCCAGGTCGGAAGATGGCCAAAATGCTGTGGTTATCTTGATGATAATGTATGTGGTTATCTTGATGAAAATGACATTACAAGCTGAGAATCCCTTTATCCAAAATGCATAGGACCAGACGTCATTTGGGATTTCCCCAGATTTTAGAATATTTGCATACATATAGTGAGACATCTTGGAGAGGGCTCTAAACACGAAATTCATCGATGTTTCATATACACCTCATACAATGGCCTGAAGGGAATTTTATACTCAATATTTTAAATTCTTTTGGGCATGCAACGAAGTTTGTACGCACTGAGTCATCAGAAAGCAAAAGTATCATTATCTCAGCCATGAAACAACTTCAGTTTTGGGTTTGGAAGCATTTTGCATTTCTGGTTGAGAGACATTCGTGGAATCATAAGAACTGGAAGAGATCACAAAGGTCATCCAGATCTACCACCCTTCTGCCCTGCATGAAAATACAATCAAAGCACTCCTGACAGATGGCCATCCAGCCTCTACTTAAAACACTCCAGAGAAGGAGACTCCACCACACTCTGAAGCATTTTGTCACCCTTCTGTAGACCTTCCACTTTTTCCATATCCTTCTTGAATTGTGGTGTTCATTCTGCATCAACTACTTCAAGTTGGTAGCGGAAGTGGTAATAATAATATCAATTGAAATGATTTTTTATCATGTCAGAAGCAACTTGAGAACATACTGCAGGTCACTTCTGGTGCGAGAGAATCGGTCATCCACAAATACTTTGCCCAGGGGATGACCGGATACGTTCCCATCCCGCGAGAGGCTACTCTCATGTCCCCGTATGGGAAGCTGACTGACAGACAGGAGCTCACCCCTTCTCTCATATTCAAACCGCTGACCTTCAGGTCAGCAATTCAGCCAGCACAAGGGTTTAACTCATTGTGCCATCACAGTTCCCTAATTATAATAATAATAATAATGATCCAGCATTAGGGCGCATATACCTTTCTAAAAGTATATGCGCCCTAATGCTGGATCATTATTATTAACAGCGCTCCATGCAGTCATGCCGGCCACATGACCTTGGAGGTGTCTACGGACAACGCTGGCTCTTCGATCCAGTTCTTTAAGACACTCCTCACAGGGGATCGTCTCCCTGACCTTGATCATTTTAATCGCCCTCCTCTGGACACCTATTAGCTTGTCAATAGGTAAAGGTAAAGGTAGTCCCCTGACATTAAGTCCAGTCATGTCTGACTCTGGGGTGTGGTGCTCATCTCCATTTCTAAGCCGAAGAGCCAGCGTTGTCCGTAGACACCTCCAAGGTCATGTGGCCGGCATGACTGCATGGATCGCCGTTACCTTCCCGCCGGAGCGGTACCTATTGATCTACTCACATTTGCATGTTTTCGAACTGCTAGGTTGGCAGAAGAGCTTGTCAATAGAAGTAAGGAATTAAATAACTCAATAAATATAATTATTATACTGCCCCTTCCCTGTTACCTTTCAAGAACCAGATGAAGTTCTACCTGTTCAAGCAAGCTTTTGAGGAATGAATTCAATTGCTAATCTATTTATTTGTTTACCCTATCTGTATCCTGCCTTTCTCAACCCAGAGTGACTCAAGGCAGCCTTAAAACAGGCAACTATTTGATGCCATACACAAATCTATATAAATAGAAATGTATTGTTTGTTTGTGGGATTAACATAACTCAAAAACCACTGGACAAATTGACACCAAATTTGGACACAATACATCTGTCAGGCCAACGAGTGACCATCACTCATAAAAACACAGTGGAAAGGACTTTAAAAGCCACAAAAGCAAAAAGACACTACAGCACATGTGCAAACATGACTGCTCCTGGTAAACAAAACACACAATAGCGTATTCACACTCTCTTCCAGACTACAGCTCTCATGATTCCCTCTAACAGTACTATCTAGTAGTACTAGTAATACTATCAATTTATTTTTAATTTATTTACAGTATTTATATTCCACCCTTCTCACCCTGCAGGGGACTCAGGGCGTAGATTACAATGCCCATATACATGGCAAACATTCAATGCCATTAGATATACAACATATATAGACAGACACAGAGGCAATTTAACATTCCAGCTTTCTGGCTTCATGAGGGTATGCTTGATTCCGGCCACAGGGAGAGCTGCCGCTTCACTGTCCACTTGTGACACCGAGTCCTTTGATGGAGTACTTCCTCATTCTTCCGCACACTGCTGGAAGGTTTCATGGTGCCGTAAATTAGTTAAATGAGCTTCCCTAGAATCATAGAATCAAAGAGTTGGAAGAGACCTCATGGGCCATCCAGTCCAACCCCCTGCCAAGAAGCAGGAATATTGCATTCAAATCACTCCTGACAGATGGCCATCCAGCCTCTGTTTCAAAGCTTCCAAAGAAGGAGCTTCCACCACACTCCGGGGCAGAGAGTTCCTCTGCTGAACAGCTCTCACAGTCAGGAAGTTCTTCCTCATGTTCAGCTGGAATCTCCTTTCTTGTAGTCTAAAGCCATTGTTCCGCGTCCTAGTCTCCAGGGAAGCAGAAAACAAGCTTGCTCCCTCCTCCCTGTGGCTTCCTCTCACATATTTATACATGGCTATCATATCTCCTGTCATCCTCCTCTTCTCCAGGCTAAACATGCCCAGCTCCTTAAGTTGCTCCTCACAGGGCTTGTTCTCCAGACCCTTGATCATTTTAGTCGCCCTCTTGGACTGCGAGAAGATCCAACCAGTCCATCCTCCAGAAAATAAAGCCTGACTGCTCACTGGAGGGAAGGATACTAGAGACAAAGTTGAAGTACTTTGGCCACATCATGAGGAGACAGCAAAGCCTAGAGAAGACAATTATGCTGGGGAAAGTGGAAGGCAAAAGGATGAGGGGCCGACCAAGGGCAAGATGGATGGATGGCATCCTTGAAGAGACTGGACTGACCTTGAAGGAGCTGGGGGTGGTGACGGCCGACAGGGAGCTCTGGCGTGGGCTGGTCCAGGAGGTCACAAAGAGTCGGAGACGACTGAACGAATGAACAACAACAACAACAACCATTTTAGCTGCCATAAAGCAGTACCTAAATTGCCTACTTGACAAATGTCGTTCAGGCTGCATAGGTCAACAGCAAGCTAGACTATTAATGGTTGGGAGCTCACTCCGACCCGGGCTAGCTTCGAACTCATGACCTCTCAGTCAGCCAGTGATTTAATGCAGCTGGCTACTAACTAGCTGCGACACAGCTAGTAATCCTAGTAATACGATTTATAGTAATACTACTATTACTAGTAATAATATTTTTGAACTGCCTCCTAACCTGGCTCCAAAACAGTCCCCTAGCCATGTGCAGAGTGCAGACTCCCTTCTACATAAGCTTGGATGCATCTACACTATAGATTTAACCCAGTTTGGCACCACTGCTAAGGCAGGGAATAATGGGAGTTGTAGTTCTGCATTTCTTGAGGATGCTGATGTCACTGGCGAACTACAACTCTCACAATTCGAGGTGTAAAGTTCTGTAACGTAGGCGCGACTCTGGCCTATTACTTTCTCGGCCTGGATCCGGGGGCGCCGGAGGCCCCGAGAAAGCCGCGGCCTCTCGTGCCGCGCTTCCCGGCCTCAAGGCGCGGGGAGGCGGCTTGCTCCTTCCTTACCTGCCGGTAGCGGAGGCGGAAAGGCCTGATGTATTGCGAGCCGGCGCAGGGCCCCAGGGAGAGCTCCTCCAAGGACTCCATGGCGGGTGGAAGGAAGGCAAGGCGGAAGGCGGCAATTCAGCCCAGTGCGGCCGGCCTGTCAGCCTGGAGGGAGCCGCAGGAGAGAGGCGAGGAGGGAGGAGGAGGAGGAGGAGGAAGAGGCCGCGGGAGAGCAGGCCCAGGCTGAAAACGTCCACACAGAAAGCTTGTTGTTGTTGTTTGTGAGGGGTGCTGTTCCCCACTGAGCAGGCCTGGGCCAACTTTGGCCCTCCAGGTGTTTTGGACTCCAACTCCCACAATTCCTAACAGCCTCCGGCTGTTAGGAATTGTGGGAGTTGGAGTCCAAAACACCAGGAGGGCCAAAGTTGGCCCAGGCCTGCTCAGTGAGTTTCCCCTCAAGACCTGCATTGCAATAGCTGCAATAGTTGACATAGTGACATCCAAACATAAATACACAGATCCTCAATATATATGCAGGGCCATGAAATGTGTGTGTCTGTGTCTATATATATACACACACAAACATAAGTAGAGAGATATACACATAAACACACACACCTTCTATAGCTACCGGGCCATTCATATCTCTATCTCTATCTATCTATCTATCTATCTATCTATCTATCTATCCATTCATATCTATATCTCTATCTATCTATCTATCTATCTATCCATTCATATCTCTATCTATATCTGTATCTATCCATTCATATCTATATCTCTATCTATCTATATCTGTATCTATCTATCTATCTATCTATCTATCTATCTATCTATCCATTCATATCTCTATCTCTATCTATCTATATCTGTATCTATCTATCTATATCCATTCATATCTCTATCTCTATCTATCTATATCTGTATCTATCTATTCATTCATATCTATATCTCTATCTATCTATATCTAACTATCCATTCATATCTATATCTCTATCTATATCTCTATCTATCTATCTATCTATCTATCCATTCATATCTATATCTCTATCTATCCATTCATATCTCTATCTCTATCTCTATCTATCTATCTATCTATCTATCCATTCATATCTATAGCTCTATCTATCTATATCTGTATCTATCTATCTATCTATCCATTCATATCTATATCTCTATCTATCTATATCTGGAGCTATCTATCTATCCATTCATATCTATATCTCTATGTATCTATCTATATCTGTATCTATCTATCTATGTATCTATCCATTCATATCTTTATCTCTATCTATCTATAGCTCTATCTATCTATCTATTCATATCTCTATCTCTATCTATCTATCTATCTATCTATCTATCTCTGTATCTTATCTATCTATCTATCTATCTATCTATCTATCTATCTATCTATTTATCCATTCATATCTATATCTCTATCTATCTATATCTGTATCTATCTATCTATCCATTCATATCTATCTATCTATCTATCTATCTATCTATCTATCTATCTATCTATATCTGTATCTATCTATCCATTCATATCTCTATCTCTATCTATCTATCTAACTATCTATATCTGTATCTATCTATCTATCTATCTATCTATCTATCTACCTACCTATCTACCTATCTGTCTATCTAAATAAATAAAAATGTAATGTTCGTTTTTGGGATTAACATAACTCAAAAACCTCTGAATTGACACCAAATTTGGATACAATACACCTATCAGGCCAAAGAGCGACCATCACTCATAAAAACACTGAAAAACACAGCAGAAGGGACTTAAGAAGGCAAAATAAACCCAAAATACATTACAACACATACACAAAACCGCATATACACAAACACACATATATACACATTAACACAAGTATACACACACACATATGCATATACATACAAAGCACATATACACAGATTGGGCCACAACAACACGTGGCAGGGGATGGCTAGTCTATATTGTGGGATTAACATAACTCAAAAATCACTCAACGAATTGCCGCCAAATTTGGCCACAATATACCTACTACCCCAAGGAGTGACCATCACTAAAAAAAAAATGATTTTTTTTTCATTTGGGAGTTGTAGTTGCTGGGATGTATAGTTCACGTACAATCAAAGAGCATTCTGAACTCCACCAACGATGGAATTGAACCTAATGTAGCACACAGGACTCCCATGACTAACATGGGCATTGATGGGCATTGACCTTGAGTTTGGGAGTTGTAGATCACCTACATCCAGAGAGCACTGTGGACTCAAACAATGATGAATCTGGACCAAACTTGGCACAGATAGTCCATATGTCCAAATGTGAATACAGATGGAGTTTGGGGGAAATAGACCTTGACATTTGGGAGTTGTAGTTACTGGGAATTATAGTTCACCTACAGTTGTGTGCCTTTGAATGGTTTCCATTGTGGATACAAGGCACGGCAACTGCTAGAGAATATGACGAAAGTTCTGTGCAGCTATCACATCGCACATTTTTTTTTTATTTTGCATAGTATTTGCATTACCTGATTTTTATAGGTAGATGCAAATAAAGAAACCTACTTCAGTTGAAATGGAAATACCATAAATATTGAGGAGGAATATGTCTGGGTGAGCTGCGTGTCTGCCGAATGTGCTCTCCAGGTGGTAGCTGCAGATGGGTAGCTTCAAAGGACTCCAGCGCCTGTGGTCTCCTTCCTTTGTCCCTTTTTTGTCTTTAAAGTAAACTTAGACTGAACATATTTTCAAATGGGCAACTGCCCTAGTTTTGTAAAGTAGGACACAGGACATTGTGTTCCATTCTTTAAAAAAGTAAAACAACGAAGAGGCCTCTGGTACCTTAAAAATGGAGATACCGAGGGAGTCCAGGTGCTTGTTTTAGAACTGAATAGGGAGTCAGCACTCTCTAGGAAAGGACAGAGGCACACAGTGCAAGAGACGTCCTACAGAGAAGAGACCCCAAATCTTGCTTTCTGTAAATCTACGTGACTTTCTCAATTTTATCTTGTAGGTCTTCCTGTGTCCTTTTAGTCCTTGCCTTAAGGAGAAGCAAGTATCATAACAACAACAACTATAATAATAATCTTTGCTGTGGTCCCCTAATCCTGGAATATCTTCCACTTTGTTGTTGTTCATTCGTTCAGTCGTTTCCGACCATTCGTGACCTCATGGACCAGCCCACGCCAGAGCTCCCTGTCGGCCGTCACCTCCCCCAGCTCCTTCAAAGTCAAGCCAGTCACTTCAAGGATGCCATCCATCCACCTTGCCCTTGGTCAGCCCCTCTTCCTTTTTCCTTCCATTTTCCCCAGCATCGTCTTCTCTAAGCTTTCCTGTCTCCTCATGATGTGGCCAAAGTACTTCAACTTTGTCTTCCACTTAGATTATATTTTATTCCAGCACATACTTTTATACTTATTGTATAAAATGCGATTTTCCTGCCTCTTGGCAGGGGGTTGGACTGGATGGCCCACGAGGTCTCTTTGAACTCAGTGATTCTAGATTCTATGTGTTTGAGGTTATAATTTAATATGTTTATGGTTGCTTTTGTTTTTGTAGTACGATTTGTTAATTTGTGTTGCTTTGGTTGCTGATTATTACTATGTATATTGTATTTTTGTTATGAGTCCCTTTTGGGAGAGGGTGTTGAAAATAGCAACCTTCTTGAAGCCCCCACTAGTTGTTTGTTGAATATATAATTGCTTGCTGTATTGTATATGCGTGTATTGGTTTGCAGTTTTTCTTTAACTCTTTGTTGTGGGAAGGGCTGCAGACCATGTGATCAGGTCTGGGCTTGTTCAGGACTCAGACTTCATTTTAGAACTGTATGCTTAGAGACTTCAGTAGGAACAGTATGTTGCTTAGAAGCCATTGGAGTGCCTTGGACTTTCCAACTAGACGGATACTCTTTTAGACTCTCAGAACAGAGAGATGCTTTGGACTATTGGCTATTGATTCTAAGAAATATGCCCTGTGTTACCTATACAGAGATACTACTTCAAATCTATTTGTAATTGGATTGATAAGCACCTGTATGCTGAATTCATGAAATTTGTGATTAAACTAACTATTACTTTTGAAGAAGACTACTTATTTTTGTCTCCTGAGAGCATCATTTAAAGGCAAGCGAGGAGGGAGCAAGCTTGTTTTCTGCTTCCCTGGAGACTAGGACGCGGAACAATGGCTTCAAACTACAAGAGAGGAGATTCCATCTGAACATGAGGAAGAACTTCCTGATTGTGAGAGCTGTTCAGCAGTGGAACTCTCTGCCCCGGAGTGTGGTGGAGGCTCCTTCTTTGGAAGCTTTTACACAGAGGCTGGATGGCCATCTGTCAGGGGTGATTTGAATGCAATATTCCTGCTTCTTGGCAGGGGGTTGGACTGGATGGCCCATGAGGTCTCTTCCAACTCTTTGATTCTATGATTCTATGAGTAGATGTTTTTGGGCAACTAAAAGGAACACTTCTGAAACTCTGCTATACATGTGTGTGTTTTTGTGCATTGGCATATCTTTGTACCTAACAGTTCAAAGATATACCTAGGTACTAGTCTCGTGCATTCGTATAGAATCACTATCCGTTTCTGTTTGTCCCATTCTTATGGCTCCATTTCCATCTGCTGCTTCCAAAAATGGCCACCTATGCAAAGGAGCTTTTCAGCCCAAGGTCCAAAAAACCCAAAGATTTTCAGACCTTGGGTGGCAAAGCACCAGCCTACAGGCGAGCACGGCTGACACTTGGCAATAGGCCCTGCCAGGACCTGCCAGCTGGACCTACAAGCCGTGAGCGCTTGGCGCTTGGCTATAGGACCTGCCAGGCCCTATAGCTGGCCCTCCTCCTGCAACAGACTAAGGCCCCATCTTCACTGCCATATATGATTGTAGACCCATATAATGCAGTTTCAAACTGTATTACATAGCAGTGTAGACGGGGCCTAACTTGGCTTCCAGTGTCGTGATTGTGGTGAATCAGGAATAGTTGGATTCTCCAGCTGTTATAACACAAACCGAATAAATTTGCATACCTCCTTCTATTTTAGTACAACACTTTGCTATTTGGCCTAGTTTGCATATTTTTGTTTTGTTTTACTTTGTTTTTACTGGTGGCAGTTAATGCCCTGCCCTCAACCAATTCTTTGGCTTCAGAAATTCAAGGATTTCGGCAGATACTCTCTTTGCTCATTCATGCAGATCTTTGCAGCTGTAAAAGCTAGTAGAAACTTGCTCAGAAAAGGGTGGGTTTTGGAAAGCAGCTGAAATTCTCAGCTGAATTTTGTGCTCGATGCCTGCAGAATACATGCATCCCTTTGTGTGGCTGCGCATAATTATTATCAAATTGGCTATTGTATAATCAGTTCGCACAAACTAAGTATCTTAACTTTATCGTGTTGAAAGATCACTTGTAGAAACACAGTTGGGCATATCGCTATGCCTAGTGGAGCCATCCTTTTCTGATTTTTCCATTACTGGAGCATAAGTTAAGTGTGTGGGCGGGTATGTTGATTAAAATTGGAGGTGTACAATTGTTGAAACTCTGAAAAAAAACATACATTCTTAATCAGCTTTCAGTAACGAATACTAGCTGATTTACTTCATGAATCGTAGTTCTGGTTTTCTGTTTGGAATCATGGAGTTGGATGGGACCACAAGATACTGTCATGCAGGGATGTACAATTAAAGCACTCCTGAAAGATGGCCACTCAACCTCTGACCAAAGACCTACAAATCTGAAGGGTCCAAAACCCTCCAAAGCAAGTGGTTTGGTTGTAGCTCTTCCTAATGTTTATTCTTGCAATTTGAACGCATCGATTCTTGTTCTAGTTCAGTGTTTCTCAACCTTCCTCATGTTGCGACCCATTAATACAGTTCCTCATGTTGTGGTGACCCAAAGCCATAAAATTATTTTCGTTGCTACTTCATTACTGTAATTTTGCCACTGTTACGAATCATAATGTAAATATCTGATATACAGGATGCCTTTTCATTCACTGGACCAAATTTGGCATAAATACCTGACACGCCCATATTTGAATCCTGGGGGTGGGGTGGGGGGTGGGGTGGGAGGGGAGTATTGATTTTGTCATTTGGGAGTTGTAGTTGCTGGGATTTATAGTTAACCTACAATCAAAGAGCATTCTGAACCCCACCAACGATGGAATTGAACCAAACTTGGCACACAGAACTCCCACAACCAACAGAAAATACCGGATGGGTTTGGCGGGCATTGACCCTGAGTTTTGGAGTTGTAGTTCACTACTTCAAGAGAGGACTGTGAACTCAAACAATGATGGATCTGGGCCAAACTACGCAGGACTACTCAATATGCCCAAATGTAAACACTGGTGGAGTTTAGGAAAAATAGACCTTGACATTTGGGAGTTGTTGCTGGGATTTATAGTTCACCTACAGCCAAAGAGCACCTTGAACCCCACCATTGATAGAATTGGGCCAAACTTCCCACATAGAACTCCCATGCCTTGAAGGGACTTGCTGGCGTGAGCCTACCTCCAGCCTCACATTCTCTCCCTCACCTGCACACACACACCACGCTGCCATCCGCTGAGCATTCCTGTTCTCCCCTTCCCGCTTGGAGTTTCAGAAACAGTCCTCCCCTTGGCAGAGAGGCCAACAGAGAGGGTGGCCAATCACAGCATAGAAAGGCTTTTGTTGGGAGGATTCGCCATCTGTTTCCAAAAAGAAAGAGAAGGACAGGCGGCAAGATCTTCAGCCTTCTCTGCCAAAGGGGCTCCTAAGACCATCAGAAATAACATGTTTTCTTATGGTCTTTGGTGGTCACTCTGAAACTGGCTTTTTTGACCACTGCTTGCTTACTTACTTACTTACTTAGGCGATCCCAATGGGTTCGTAGGTGACTGTGGAGCCCTATTCTTGATCTGCATATTCTCCCGCAGTGAGAGCATTGGTTTCCAGGTGGAAGGCGGTCTCGGACGAGGTTGGCTTGACATGCCTTCCTCTTGGCACATTTTTCTCTTTCACCCTCCATTCGTGCCTCTTCAAATTCTGCAGCACTGCTGGTCACAGCTGATCTCCAGCTGGAGCGCTCAAGGGCCAGGGCCTTCCAGTTCTCAGTGTCTATGGCAGAGTTTTTAAGGTTGGCTTTGAGCCCATCTTTAAATCTCTTTTCCTGTCCTCCAACATTCCGTTTTCCATTCTTGAGTTCGGAGCAACTGCTTTGGGAGACAGTGGTTGGGCATCTGGACAACGTGGCCAGTCCAGCGGAGTTATGGTGGAGGACCATCGCTTCAATGCTGGTCTTTGCTTCTTCCAGCATGCTGACGTTTGTCCGTCTGTCTTCCCAAGAGATTTGCAGGATTTTCCGGAGGCAGCGTTGATGGAATCATTCCAGGAGTTGCATGTGATGTCCGTAGACAGTCCACGTTTCACAGGCATATAGCAGGGTTGGGAGGACAATAGCTTTATAGACAAGCACCTTGGTATCCCTATGGATGTCCCGGTCCTCAAACACTCTCTGCTTCATTCGGAAAAATGCTGCACCTGCAGAGCTCAGGCTGTGCTGTATTTCGGTGTCGATGTTGACTTTGGTGGAGAGGTGGCTGCCAAGGTAGTGGAAATGATCAACGTTTTCTAATGTTACACCATTAAGCTGTATCTCTGGCATTGGAGAGGGGTTGACTGGTGGCTGCATCATGCTGTTGACTCATGTTTAGCATTTTGCCTACTAAGACCCATAACCCCTTTCTCCATGTACTACTTTCAAGCCAGCTGTCACCCATCTTCTAATTTTTCCTGCCCCCTTTCAAAAGCTATTTGAACCACTGGTCATCACTCCTTCTTGCACCGTATAATGAATATATGCATCCCATATGTTGGCTTAACATCTTATGTCACAATTTTGCCCCTCTGTGGCCTGGGCTTTGTTACCTATGAGTAACAAGGTACAGAAGGGTCTGAGGTTGGTGAGGGTGGAATAGGTATTATATCTTCCATCACAAGTGATAATTAGGGTGCCTTTCTTGTAATCATGATGGGAAATCTTTTAACTAAGACCTGAAATGCCAATTAGATGATGTCACTGTCACATTAAAAGAGAAAACAGCAGATGGCCGGAATTTCAGAATAGTGTTTTAGTACAATCAATACATTCACCGACTAGTTTAACGTAGTGATTAGCAAACAGTTGTGTCTGTGGTTCATCTGTCTTGTGGTTGCCTAAAAAGTGAACACAAAACTGGAGACAAAAATGCCTTTGACTCATATTGAACTTCTGTTTAAGGATGCGATAAAAGTTGCCCTACTGAGTATTAGAAAATACCAAAACAAGTTTACTTTATGGTCAGCCAAGCCTCCGCAAAAGAGAACCAGGGTCTTGAACCTAACAATAATCACTTTTTTGTTTATTTGTTTGTTTAAAATATACAAAGCTACATTAAAGGGAAAAATGTAAAAAAAAAAAAAAGCTTAATTTTTTTTTTTTACAAAATGAGAATAGCTCGGTTTGGTTTTCTGCCAGGGATTCTTGCTCTTTGGTGTTTCCGTTCCAGGTGTTGTAGGCATGAGCCATTCAATGAAAGGATATTTGGTAATCCTTAGGAAGGACATTAATTACTATGCATTTTACCATTTTAATGATATGTAGCCAATGCTACCTGGTTTGCTTTTCTTTGAATATGAGATCAGTGGCAACTCATAGTATGCTTGATTTACATAGTAGGTGCAAATCCATTTCTCAAATGAGCCAAATAACTACCAATAATAATAATAATAATAATAATAATAATAATAATGGTTTTTCACCTATAATCAGCTACAGTTGGCTCTCTTGCTTGCTGCTTTGACTTTTTATGATTTTATTATTTACAAATTTGATTCAAATGGGTTGTTGCAGGTTTTTCGGGCTGTATGGCCATGTTCTAGAAGCATTTTCTCCTGACATTTCACCTGCATCTAAGGCAAGCATTCTCAGAGGTTGTGATCTCACAACCTCTGAGGATGCTTGCCACAGATGCAGGTGAAACGTCAGGAGAAAATGCTTCTAGAACATGGCCATACAGCTCAAAAAACCTACAACAACCCAGTGATTCCAGCCATGAAACCCTTTGACAATACATTGATTTAAATGTTCTCTCCAGAAATCTTTCTGCCCTCTAATGTACTGCTTCTTAAATGGTTGATCCCGACTCTAAATAGAGTTTCCTTAATCCATTGTTAGGTCCTGAAAAATTGGGTACAGTGGCTGTTTTAGCCATGTATATGAATCTGTTGTGCAGCATTTGTAGTCGACTCTGCAGAAGATGCTTCTGTTGTACTTCATGAAAAGGAAAATCACCCTGTTCTGGACATTCCACAGATATATAAACCCCACTTGCCTCGTTTCCGACAGACCTCACAACCTCTGAGGATGCCTGCCATAGATGTAGGTGAAATGTCAGGAGAGAATGCTTCTGGAACATGACCATACAGTCTGGAAAACTCTCAGCAACTCAGTGACTCTGGTCATGAAAGCCGTCGACAACACATTGCTTAGCAACCATTGCAAATGACAATTTGTTATCTGTATATATTTGATTTTTATACGTATCCAGTAAGGAAGGTGCTCCACCATTCAACATTTTCCTTGAAAAGTTTTGGTGGAAGCGTATCTTCTCCAGGTGCTTTCTTAGCTTTCAAGGATGCAATTAAAGACTTTACCTCTTTGCTAGAGACTGCTTCCCACTCAGGTAAAATAGAGAAGTCTTTGGGCCCATCCAGACAGTACGTTTATCCCAGGAGCTTCCGCAGAAAACAGGAGGATGGCCAGATGGCCCTTTAAACGTGGAAGCAATCGCTACAAAAGGCAAAACTGGTGAGATTTCCAGGTGTGGGAATATCGCAGTTTTGAGCTAAATATACGGATCTTTGCATGTCTGTATGCCCCTGCAATCAGAAATCACGGGATTTTCGTTTCCAGATTTTAGATGTTTGTTTCTGATTAGTTGGTCCTAAAAAGGTGACACTTGACTAGAAGGCAAAAACTTTGTTTGTGTGCCAGAAATTTCATGAAACATGTGGACGGCACATTTTCTCTGGCCAGGATAAAGAACAGAACTTTTGCAGTGATTTGCTACAGTGATTCTCTGCATATCTGCAACGCCGAAGTTTCCGGCAGAAGTCCCACGACAGCCAAATTGAGAGCCTCTAAATCTCACAACAAAGCATCAAATCTGGGCAATGGAGGCAGAAATCCCGAGATGAACAGGTCTGTATGTGGACCTCTTCTGAAGTTCTGAGATTTGTGCTCCTGTTTAAAACCCATGATTTAGTGCTGTCTGGAAGCACCCTTTGTCTTTGTCCAGCATTGCCACTTCCAATATTCTTGTCTTGGGGCAAAAGATGCTGGAGAAGTGCTTAATCAATGTAGAGGCAGTGATTGAGGCTTCCGAAGTATATCTTACTACTTATACGTATCTTATACATATACCTTGGGTCATGTCATAGAATCATAGAATCAAAGAGTTGGAAGAGACCTCATGAGCCATCCAGTCCAACCCCATGCCAAGAAGCAGGAATATTGCATTCAAATCACCCCTGACAGATGGCCATCCAGCCTCTGTTTAAAAGCTTCCAAAGAAGGAGCCTCCACCACACTCTGGGGCAGAGAGTTCCACTGCTGAACAGCTCTCACAGTCAGGAAGTTCTTCCTCATGTTCAGATGGAATCTCCTTTCTTGTAGTTTGAAGCCATTGTTTCGCGTCCTAGTCTCCAGGGAAGCAGAAAACAAGCTTGCTCCCTCCTCCCTGTGGCTTCCTCTCACATATTTATACATGGCTATCATATCTCCTCTCATCCTTCTCTTCTTCAGGCTAAACATGTCCAGCTCCTTAAGCCGCTCCTCATAGGGCTTGTTCTCCAGACCCTTGATGTAAATGTAAACATTTATTGTGTTGAAAGGGGTCACAAGTGGAAAAGTTTAAAAAACTCTGCTCTAATGTGTCTCAGTGGTCAACTTCTGGTGGTATTAAAGGTAGGTAAAAGTGTTCCCCTGATATTAAGTCTAGTCGTGTCCACCTCTGGGACTCTGGTGCTCATCTCCATTTCTAAGCTGAAGAGCCAGCATTTTCCGTTGACACCTCCAAGTTCATGTGGCCAGCATGACTGCATGGAGTGCTGTTACCTTCCTACCGGAGTGGTACATATTGATCTACTCACATTTGCATGTTTTCGAACAGCAGAAGCTGGGGCTAACAGTGGGAGCTCACGCCACTCCCTGGATTCGAACCAGCAACCTTTCGATCAGCAAATTCACCAGCTCAGTGGGTTAACCCACTGCATCACCCTTTATGTACCTTCCAAAAATACCAAATGTAATTTTGTTCTCTGCTGAACCTTTTGTGTAGGGTGGCCTATCTTCTCTTTCATCCTCTGCCTCTCTTTCTCGCTCCATTCACCTTAGGCTGTTCTCCCCTGCTCATCAGCTGCTGTCCTTTGCTCAGGTTGCATGGTTAATAACAGTGTTTGTTTTCACTTTTACTGGCTTGGAGGTTCTGCTGCTCAAAGAAGATGCTTCCAGCGTGAACTTGCTCCCGCCTCCCTCTGCCCTGTTCCCGCCTGAGGCAGCTGCGGAGAGGGCACAACACACCGCCTGGCTGCACCTGGGTGAGCGTGCAGAGCAAGTGAGTCAACCTGGCTGCCCGCTGCCCTGCCCTGCCCTGCCCACCCATCTGCTCAGGCAGCAGCTTGATGTTTATCTTGGACACACAGGAATGTCTCTTGCGGTGTGTCTCCCTTTCTGCTGCAGCTTTTCACCTGGGAGTCTGAGTCGCCTGATTCATTTCTTCGTAGCTAACTAACTGTTAAAATGCATTCAAAAGAAAAGGCCACAGGACTGACTGGTTTACCCCCAGAAATAATAACAGGGTAGCTCAGGTATGGGCAAACTTGGGCCCTCCAGGTGTTTTGAAGTTCAAAAGGAAAGGGCTTGAGGCTGTTAGGAATTGTGGGAGTTAAAGATCCGCCTAGTCCAAGCCATGGTATTCCCTGTAGTAACCTACGGATGTGAGAGCTGGACCTTAGGGAAGGCTGAGCGAAAGAAGATAGATGCTTTTGAGCTGTGGTGTTGGAGGAAAGTTCTGAGAGTGCCTTGGACTGTGAGAAGATCCAACCAGTCCATCCTCCAGGAAATAAAGCCCAGCTGGTCATTGGAGGGAAGGCTACTAGAGGCAAAGTTGAAGTACTTTGGCCACATCATGAGGAGACAGCAAAGCCTAGAGAAGACAATTATGCTGGGGAAAGTGGAAGGTAAAAGGGGCCGACCAAGGGCAAGATGGATGGATGGCATCCTTGAAGTGACTGGACTGACCTTGAGGGAGCTGGGGGTGGTGACGGCCGACAGGGAGCTCTGGCGTGGGCTGGTCCATGAGGTCACGAAGAGTCGGAGACGACTGAACGAATGAACAACAACAAAGTTCAAAACACCCGGAGGGCCCAAGTTTGCCCATACCTGGAGAAGTTCAATCATGGCTGTGTTTTGTAGAAATCAGAAATAAGATGTTTGCTTTATGTATTGTATTTTTAGGTCCCCCCAGCCCATGTGGCCACTTGGAGCATTGGAAAGGTAGAAAACGCTGGACCACTGTAACCATTAGCATTATGGAGAAGCCATTGAAATCCACAGAGAAGCCATTGAAATCCACAAGCATGTGAACAATTTCAACAGAAAGGAAGAAACCATGAAAATGAACAAAATCTGGCTACCAGTATTAAAAAAACCCTCTAAAATTATAACAGTAAATAAAGAACAACACTCAAACACAGGGGAAACACAGACAAGAAACAATCAGGGCCAGCTAATCACCTCTCTACAAAGGATTTCCCCAGGTACTAACAAGCCACACCTAAAAACTTTCAGGCCATCAAATGCTAATCTAGGTGGCCAATTCAAATATTCACACCTAGCTCCAACAAACATGAGTTCTTTCTCCCACCCTGGACTTTCCACAGATATATAAACCCAATTTTCCTAGTTTCCAACCGACCTCACAACCCCTGAGGATACCTGCCATAGATGCAGGTGAAACGTCAGGAGAGAATGCTTCTAGATCATGGCCATACAGCCCGAAAAACCTACAACAACTCAGTAGAAATTAGCCAGTGGGTCTGCTGTTTTCTAGGAAAGAGAGAATATAAATCTACAGTAAGTTTCCATAAAGCCTGTGGTATGGCTGGTTTATGTCGGTCTTGTTTTAACTTGGTTTATTGTCTAGAAAAGTAATATCTGCTCAGACTGCCAATGTTACTTTTCAAGATTTGGGGCAGGGGAATTCCCAATCTGGCAAAGATCCCTTTGGCTGGAAGGGGAACTGGAGGGAGGGAGTTAACAGCTTGTTTTAAATGGTGCCCTTGCTAGTCTGTGGTGCCTCTTGTATCCTGCCATTGTGTTCCTGCGTGAAAGGATAGGGCCTGCCCTTTCCCATAAGAATATAATCACATTTTCCAAATGTAGAAAAGAGGTAGGGAGGTCTTGCATTGGGTGTATTATGAATGGGATTTTAAAAGAAACATGTAATAATAATAATAATAATAATAATAATAATAATAATAATACTTTACTTTTACAAGTGAAACAAGCAGTCGAAGAAGACCTCACCTCTGAGGATGCTTGCCATAGATGCAGGCGAAACGTCAGGAGAAATGCCTCTAGAACATGGCCATATAGCCCGAAAAAACCCACAAGAAATGAAGAAAAACATGTTCTGGCAGAATATGTAAAGGAAAGCAAAGAAGTCTTCTCAAAGCACAGCAGACAAAGAATCAGTACAAGAAAACATCACTCCAAACCAGAGCTGACAACTGGCACAACAAAGCATTGCATGGGCAGTTCCTTGACAAAATTGAAGGAAAAGTTGATAAGGAGAAGACTTGGTTATGGCTCACGAATGGAACACCGAAGAAGGAGTCAGAAGGCCTAATTCTTGCAGCCCAGAAGCATGCTATCAGAACAAATGTCATTAAGGCCAGGACTGAAAAATCAGCTGATGACTCAAAATGCAGACTGTGCACGGAAACTGATGAAATCATTTATCATATTCTCATCTGCTGCAAGAAAATCGCACAGATAGGCTACAAACAGAGGCACAATTCTGTGGCCCAAATTATTCATTGGAACTTATGTCACAGGTACTACCTGCCAGTAGTAAAGAGTTGTGGGATCATAAACCTGCAAAGATGAACATGCAAATGAAACATGCAAAAACATGAAAATGAACATGCAAAAACACTGTGGGACTTTTGAATCCAGACTGAAAAAGTTTTGGAACACAATACATCAGACATCATGATTGTGGAAGAGGAAAAAGTTTGGATTATTGATGTTGCCATACCAGGTGACAACTGAATTGATGAAAAACAACAGGAAAAACTCAGCCATTATCAGGACCTCAAAATCGAACTGCAAAGGCTCTGGCATAAACCAGTACAGGGGGTCCCAGTGGTAATCGGGACCACCAAAAGATTTCAGCTGGCATTTGGAAACAATAAACACTGACAAAATCACGATCTGTCAACTGCAAAAGGCCACCTTACTTGGATCTGCGCGCATCATCCAAAAATACATCACACAGTCCTAAATATTTGGGAAGTGTTCGACTTGTGATTTTGTGATAAGAAATCCAGCATATATCTCTCGTTTGATGTGTCATACTATGTTTTTGTGTCAGTAAAATAATAATAATAATAATAATGAAATTGAATATCAAATTGATCATTCTGCAAACTATTATGACTCCAGAGTATTTCCCATGGATGTATTTCTTAAATTGCGTTGATTTACTTTAAAAAACTGAAACCTGAGCAAATAGGTAAAAAAAAGAAGTAACAAGCTTCAAAATTTTACTTCTTTCCTTCTTTTGATTTCATGGACTTTTATTCTGCCTTTCAGGACATGTATCTCCACAAGAAACTAGTGGATTACAGTGGATTAAGTGTTGCATTATGGGTAGATCTACTCTGTAGAATTAATGCAGTTTAACACCACTTTAACTGCCATGGCTCAGTGCTATGGAATACTGGGACTTATAGTCTTGCAAGGTCTTTAGTCTCCTCTGCTAAAGATAGCTAGTACCTCATCGAACTATACCCCGCCCACCATTATTCCATAGTATTGAGCCATGTCAGTCAAAGTGGTGCCAAACTACATTAATTCTTTGACTAAAATGCACTGAAACGTGAGCCTTGGAATGAAACAGTTAAGGTAGACACTGAAGTAATTGCAGTAATGAAAATTTCCTCTGATCCTACACTTCACAAAATGATTAAAGTATTGAATTGCACCATAGACTTCCAACCACTGGCAGATGAAGCAACGTTCCAAAAGAGTGATGGGGAACATGCCTAAAAGGTGTGTTGAAAGACGGTTTAGATGTAATTATCCAAGAAATTGAATTCCTTTGTTAATTTCAAAGATTTCCGAAACAACAACAACAAAAAAGCAGTGTTATCTACCATCTTGTTATTAAATTATATATAATAAATTTTTTCCAGGTACTTGTTTTCAGACAGCTCATGCTGCAGCGTTAACATGGCTGGAAAGCATGTGAGGGACTTTCACATTAATATCAAAATTATCCTATTGTATAATTGATGGATTCTCCCTTTCACAGCGGTTGTTCTTGGATTAAGCTTGAATAACCCATTACGTATACAGGCAGTCCTCGAGTTACAAACATCCAATTTACAAACAATTGGGTTGTTGTAGGTTTTTTCGGGCTGTATGGCCATGGTCTAGAGGCATTCTCTCCTGACATTTCACCTGCATCTATGGCAAGCATCCTCAGAGGTAGTGACCTCACTACCTCTCAGGATGCTTGCCATAGATGCAGGCGAAACGTCAGGAGAGAATGCCTCTAGACCATGGCCATATAGCCTGGAAAAACCTACAACAACCCAGTGATTCTAGTCATGAAAGCCTTCGACAATACATTACAAACAATTGATATTTACAGACAACAGGGAGTGAGAGAAATCTACCCTTTGGAAGGGAAATTCATTCCTAAAAGAGTTATTATCATGGGGAAAAAGTGTCTCCACTGAAGCTTTATCCCCAATCCTTGTTTCCACAATAAGTCAAAATTTTCAACATCCAATTATCACAGATAAAGAAAATGGGGTGAAATCTGAACAGGGGTACAATCAGCAAAACAAACACCACATTGGTCTTTTCCTGTCCCCGTAGGCAGCGTCGATGTAGACAGTCCACATTTTGCAGGCTTATAACAGAGTTGGGAGGACAATAGTTTTATAAACAAGCATCTTGGTGTCTCTATAAATCTCCCGATCCTCAAACACTCTCTGCTTCATTTGGAAAAATGCTGAACTCGCAGAGCTCATGCGGTGTTGTATTTCAATGTCAATGTTGACTTTTGTGGAGAGGTAGCTGCCAAGGTAGTGGAAATGGTCAACATTTTATAAACTTACATTGGTAAGCTGTATTTCTGACATTGCAGAGGGATTGGTTGGTGACTGCTGGAACAGCACTTTGGTTTTCTTGATGTTCAGTGACAGGCCAAGCTTTTCATATGCTTCTGCAAAGGTGTTTAGTATGGCTTGTAGCTCTTCTTCTGAATGAGCACAGATGACATTGTCATCAGCATATTGGAGTTCTATAACAGATATTGTGACATTGGTTTTGCTTTCAGTCTGCTGAGGTTAAATAGCTTGTTGTCTATATGGGAGGTTGTTCTGAGTCCCCCTCAGGGTTAAGAAGGGTGGGGTACGCATATGGTAAATAAATATAGCTTGCCACCTGTGTGAGAGATGATTTCCATGCCTGTAGGAAGCTTCCCATTGATACGGTACAGTATCATAGCAATGGAGAATAAGGTTGGGGCAATAACACATCCCTGTTTGACACCTGATTCCATCTTAAATGGGTCACTTTGGGAGCCACTGCTGTCCAAGACTGTTGCCATCATGGAAGAGCTGCAAGATGTTCACAAATTTGTCAGCACATCTGATTTTTTGGATGATGGTCCAGAGAGAACTGCAATGCACTGTATCAAATGCCTTTGCCAGGTCAATGAATGCCATATACAGAGGTTGATTTCATTCCCTTCATTTTTCTTGGAGTTTGAGAACACTTTATTTGAACATTTTATTTGAGAACACAAAAATGCTGGACCACTCTCACAACCACCATGTCAGACTACACAGAGAAGCCATTGAAATACACAAGCATGTGGACAATTTCAACAGAAAGGAGGAAATCATGAAAATGAACAAAATCTGGCTACCAGTATTAAAAAAACTCTAAAATTGCAACAGCACAACAACAGAGAGGAAGCAGGCAGCGACATCTAATTACCTCTCAACAAAGGTTTGCCCCAGGCACAGTCAGGCCATTGTATGCTAATCAAGGTGGTCAGTTGAAACATTCACACCTAGCTCCAGCAGACAATAGTCCTTTGTCTCACCCTGGTCATTCCACAGATATATAAGCCCTTTTGCCTAGTTCCAACAGACCTCACTACCTCTGAGGATGCTTGCTATAGATGCAGGCGAAACATCAGGAGAGAATGCCTCTCGACCATGGCCATATAGCCCGAAAAAACCTACAACCCAATTTCTTGGAGTTGTCACGCAATGAAGATCATGAAGATCATGTCCTGAGCGGGTGAATTTAGATACAGGGCTATGATGTGGATACGTTGTTTGGCTTTAAAGTGTCCTTCCTCCACAAATGTGGTAGTTTCCTGAGATACCCCTGGAGTTTGGCCCTGCCTTGTGTGATGAGTAGCTGAGCTGGGATGCATCAGGGTCAAATTCCTGGCAGGAATTTGTTCAGGAAACCAGAACAAACTGCATATACATTCAAGCAGACTTCCTTAGGTGGTCTCCTTACAGCAGCCGCAGTGTGTGTGCTTGCATATGAATACTTTTCTCTTGGGTCACAGGTTCAAGTTCCATGTGGAGGTTTAAACCATGGTGGAAGCATCTTCCGAATGCTCTTTAAAATATTTAGAACTCTTCGTCCACCACCACCCTTTAAAGCTGGTGTACAGGATTCACCACTTCTCCACCCCATCCTCTTATTCAGCGCTACGCCCTACAACAATGGGTTGTAAATTTCAATATTGAGTTTGAACTGTAAACAGGAGGCTCTTTAAAAACTGGAAACAATAAGGGATTTCTTGGAAAACATGGACTATGTGCAGAAACGTCACCTTCCAGACCACAGTAAACCGTTTATGATTCCCTCTTGGGACATTTGGAAGCGGTTTGTTGTGTCAGTAACTCGAGCTGATATGTGAAAATAAGAAGCAAGCAAAGTCAAAAGGAGTAAAAGGGGGAAAATCTGCAATATAGAACAACTGCATATAATGTGAGAAATACGTTTCAGGAGGGAGATAATCTAGTTGATTTGGGATGCAGGAAAGGAAATATCTTGGTCTGTACTCTAAAAGAGTTGAATATGTTCTTCTAGTGCAGGACACATTACCAAAATAGGAGAGGAAAACATCACACAAGCAATGAAAGCTTCCAAAGTCCTCGTAGGGAGTGATAAAAATATGAAAACAACACAGTGATATTAATTAATAGCATGCCCTCCCAACTGTCAACGTTTGCCAGGGACAAATCCAGTTAATCCTCAGTCATCTCACTTCCCCAGTTACTTTTTAAATGCCTCAGTTTCTCTCCTCACTATCCACTTTGTACTTATATTATTTCAATTGTTTCAAACCTCAACTTCAGAGCCACAAGTCAGGGATGAAAGAGTTAGTACATACTAATTTAAGAGGTTGAAAGTAGTTTACACTCAACTCAGCAAGAAGGAAAGGAAAAGATGGACTCAATCTTGCACTTTCCAGTAGGCTCAGGAAAAAACCAAACTGGCAGTGTATTCTCTCTTGTGTCTACATCAGTGGTTCCCAACCTGTGGGCCACGGCTCACTGGTGGGCCACAAGACCTAAAATAAGGTCCATGGTTCTAGATTGTTAAATATGGTTTTCTGTAGGTGAGCAGAGGGTGACTACTGGATGGCATATGTTCTGTATCAGAAACTAGATCTGTTGTGGTCTATCCAATGCAATTTTCAGAATCGGCACCCCAAATAACCAAACTGAATCTAAAGTTGATCAAGAACGGATTCGTAACCCTTTTGGTACTCATGTTGGAGAGTGGTCCTTGGTCCAAGTGATCCCTGGGCAAAAAAAGGCTGGGAACCACTGGTCTACATGATCAGCTTTTGCCATCTTGACCACAATCTGATGTTATTTGACCATATGTGTCCCAGTTTTGATCTATGAAGTATTGGTAGATATGGGCTTCTTCTTTGTCCAGTAATGCAGGAAAGAACTGTTGGTGATTACATCAATTCTGTTTTTCTGCGTATATGAAAATAAGGTGGTGGTAGGAATCATGTCCAAGATCTCACTTCCTTCAGATGGCCAAATGTTCCTGTTTGTCCTTGAGAAAAGAAAGGAAACATGTGATTGTCTTGAAATTCTTCTGCTACTCCTCTGTGACAAGGTTGACTCCTAGTCATGCATTCCTTTTAAGATCCCTTTGTTTCAAAAAGAGCTGCACCTGAGTGTGAGTGGAGGCACTGGATTATTAAACAAAGGGAGTTTTCTTTTAATTTTAGCAACTACTTAATTAAAGCGGAAACCAATAGACAACTTCGTCTTCCTCCAGCCGCAAGGGAAACGATGACCAAAAAAGAAAAGAAAAGATATATTTGGATATGACTTATGCAACTAGTCTAAAAAAATCATCTAGAAGATATAACGATTATAGGATATGAGTACAAGCAAAGAAGGTCTGGGGTTTATTACTCACTCTGCAGAATGTGCGAAGATGTTATTTCCTCCCCGTATTCCTTATTAGGTTATCTTAATTAAATTTCCATTTGTTTATCTGATTGGCATGGATTTTCCCAATGGAGTTGGGTTTCTGTAATGCTACAGGGTGGGAAAAAACAAGGAAGAGGAAATGCATAAGAGGAAGAAAGGAAATATGGGAAAATGTATGAAGACTCACCTGGATAACTGCACTCCGTGCTTATTTTAAGATGGATATAGAAAAGTTGGAGCGAATTCCAAAAATGACGAGGATGATAAGAGGTATCAAGAGCAAGGCATGTGAAGAAAAGTTGAAGCAGCTGGACATGTTCTGTCTAATGAAGAGAAGATTGAGGGTGACACGATCACCCTCTAAACATTTCAAGAGCTGCCCCAGAAAAGAACAGAAAAGCCTGTTCTCTGCTGCCCCAAAAGTTAGAACTCGGTCTGATGATTTTGAGTTATAAGAGGGTCATTTTGATTGAACATTATAAGGAGTTCTTGACAGTGAGAGTGACTTGGAAATGGAATCAATTGCCTAGTGGGGTGATGGTTCCTCTTTGGATGCCTTCAGAAAGAGGCTGGATTAGACATAGGTGACTTTCAGTGTTTTAGTTTTGTCTTCATTGCACAATTGCAGCAAAACAAGAAAAGAAAAAAGTGAAAGAAATATATATCTATATAAATAAAAATGTAATGTTCGTTTGTGGGATTAACATAACTCAAAAAACACTGGATGAATTGCCACCAATTTTGGACACAATACACCTACTACCCCAAGGAGTGACCATCATTCAAAAAACATGGATTTCATCATTTGGGAGTTGTAGTTGCTGGGATTTATAGTTACCTACAATCAAAGAGCATTCTGAACTCCACGAACGATGGAATTGAACTAAACTTGGCACATAGGACTCCCACAATCAACAGGAGATTGCGAGTTGTAGTTCACCTACATCTGGAGAGCACTGTGGACTCAAACAATGATGGATCTGAACCAAACTTGGCACAAATACTCCATATGCCCAAATGTGAACACAGATGGAGTTTGGGAAAAATAGATCTTGACATTAGGGAGTTGTAGTTACTTGGATTTATAGTTCACCTACAATCAAAGAGCATTCTGAACCCCACCTACGATAGAATTGGGCCAAATCTCCCACAAAGAACGCCCATGACCAACAGAAAATACTGTGTTTTCTAGTGGTCTTTGGCAATCCTCCTGACACCCCTCATGACCCCCCCCCCCCTCCAGGGGTCCCAACCCCCAGGTTTAAGAAATGCAGCCTTAGGCCATCCAGTCCAACTCCCTATACCAGGGCAAGAAAACATAATCAAAGCCCTCCTGACAAAGAGTCATCCAGCCATAGATATAAATAGATATATATGATTCACACACACACACACATATGACAGGTATAATATCACAGATTTGAAAGGGACCCCTAAAGAAGGACAAGAATATGTTGCATGTTCCAGAGTAGACAAACCAGAAAATCTCTACATCAACAGTGACAAAGAAACAACAAGAAGTACTATTTACCCACAAGCATAAAGAAATTAGATATATCAGAAACCAACACTTTCTCATTACTTTATTTTCGAGATCACCAGACTGGGCCATAGCAACGCGTGGCAGGGGACAGCTAGTATAAAATAAAAATAGAGTAAAACTTTGTCATATTAATCCTGCTCTCATACAACCAATATGACAAAGATCATAGTCACCTAGTTCCCACATGCATTAATATTGTTTGATGCGAGGCATCCTGATGAATGTGTAAATGGACTACATTGCTGTCCTAGAGATTACTATACTTATTACTGTATGTGCGTCTTCTACAGTTTGCCACCACTTTAATTGTCATGGTTCAGTGCTATGGAATACTGGGACTTGGAGTGTGAAAAGGCACTCTTTGTCAGAGAAGACTAAGAACTTTGTAAAATGACAACTCCCATGATTCTATAACATTAAGCCATGGCAATTAAAGTAGTATCAAACTGCATTAATTCTGCAGTGTAGTTGCAGCCTATGTTCATATTAAGTCATCATCTGTCAACTAATGACTATTCCATGAATTCCATAGGGTTTTCTTAGGCAAGGAATATTCAGAGGTAGTTTTGATAGTTGCATCCTTCAAAATATATACCTTACGGTACATGGTGTTACTACAGTTTGAGCATCACTTATTTGAAATTCCAGGATCTAAAATACTCCGAAATCTAAAATTGTCCACTTGGGTGGCTCAGATAGTGACCTTTTTGTTTTCTGGTGATTCAGTGGAAACAAAATTCCCTTCATGCACAAAATTATTTAAAATATTGTGTATAAAATTACCTATGTATATTAGGTGTGTTTGAAGCATAAATGAATTCTATTTTTAGACTTGGGTCCCACCTCCAAGATATCTCATTATATCAGCATATGCAAATGCAGATATAAAAATATCGCCAAAATCTGAATCCCAAAACATTCTGTTCCCAAGCATTTTGGATAAGAGACACTCCACCTGCATAATAATAGTTGCAATTTGCAAGAGATTCCATCTAAACCTTAAGGAAAACCTCCTGTCAGTAAGAGCCAAAGGGACTACTTTGGAGTTTAGTGGATTTCCCTTCTTTGGAAGTTTTAAGGTTAGATGGCCATCTCTTGAGAGAGTTGCATTGCATCTTCCTGCATAGCAAGGGGTTGGACTGGATGAGGGGTTGGACACCAAATTGGGAGGGATAGCCAATAGTCCAGAGGACAGGAGCAGAATTCAAAACGATCTTGACAGATTAGAGAGATGGGCCAAAACTAACAAAATGAAGTTCAACAGTGACAAATGCAAGATACTCCACTTAGGCAGAAAAAACGAAATGCAAAGATACAGAATGGGGGAGGCCTGGCTCGAGAGCAGTACGTGTGAAAAAGATCTTGGAGTCCTCGTGGACAACAAGTTAAACATGAGCCAACAATGTGATGTGGCGGCAAAAAAAGCCAATGGGATTTTGGCCTGCATCAATAGGAGCATAGTGTCTAGATCTAGGGAAGTAATGTTACCCCTCTATTCTGCTTTGGTTAGACCACACCTGGAATACTGTGTCCAATTCTGGGCACCACAATTCAAGAGAGATATTAACAAGCTGGAATGTGTCCAGAGGAGAGCGACTAAAATGATAAAAGGTCTGGAGAACAAGCCCTATGAGGAGCGGCTTAAGGAGCTGGGCATGTTTAGCCTGAAGAAGAGAAGGCTGAGAGGGGATATGATAGCCATGTATAAATATGTGAGAGGAAGCCACAGGGAGGAGGGAGCAAGCTTGTTTTCTGCTTCCTTGGAGACTAGGACGCGGAACAATGGCTTCAAACTATAAGAGAGGAGATTCCATCTGAACATGAGGAAGAACTTCCTGACTGTGAGAGCCGTTCAACAGTGGAAATCTCTGCCCCGGAGTGTGGTGGAGGCTCCTTCTTTGGAAGCTTTTAAACAGAGGCTGGATGGCCATCTGTCAGGGGTGATTTGAATGCAATATTCCTGCTTCTTGGCAGGGGGTTGGACTGGATGGCCCATGAGGTCCCTTCCAACTCTTTGATTCTATGATTCTATGACCCCCCGCAGCCCCTTCCCACTTCTTTTTAAAGCTCTTGCTTCAAAAGATTTTAAAGGAGCCAGCGTGCCCAGCCCTGGGATATTTTATTTTCCTTCTGACGGCCAGAGATTTCCTGAAAAAAATCTGCAAAACAGCCAGAAGGAGCTCTGTCTTTTTTTACTTAAGTCACTCAGGAAATATGAAAAGGAAACACAGTTCTAAAAGCTGGCATGGAAAAAAGAAGCCATGCAAGTTGCACGAATCCCTCAGCCTCCATGAACTGAATGGAGAGTTTGAAAAAAGATAACCAAAAGGCTGTTGAAGTCCAGAACCCAAAGAAGGTGGAATATAGGGACTAAAACCATCATAGTTCCAGCCAACCAGCATGTCCAATGAGGATTAATAGAAACTGGTGCCCCAGAAGGTAACTTTCCCTGACTTTGTTCAATTATTTGTTGCTTTCCCATGGGTAAAGTGATCCACAAGATGGCTACAAAGACCTTTGATGGAAAACACGTGGATTTGATATGTTCTCTCTAGGTCCTCCAGCATGACTCTATGGTCAAGTGTGTGTGTGTATGTGTGTGTGTGTGTGTGTATGCATGCTCCATGCAATCATGCCGGCCACATGACTTTGGAGGTGTCTACGGACAACGCCGGCTCTTCGGCTTAGAAATGGAGATGAGCACCACACCCCAGAATCGGACACGACTAGACTTAATGTCAGGGGAAAACCTTCACCTTCACCTTCACCTTTACCTATTGTTCTGGAACAGCTGTACCAGGAGCTCCAATTTTGTTTGCTTTGCATTGAATGTTTGTTTGTAGTCCTAAGTTTCAGGAATTCTGCAGATAGGTGGCTTCTTTGGCTGCAGTCATACGGCAGGCCACCGGTCCGTCATGGTTTAGTTTTGGTCCTGCCCCTTGCTCAGGGCAATTGGGAAGGGAAGTGGACCATTTTGTTAGTTAGTCTCAGTCAGATTAGCTTATGTATAGGATGTGTGTAACTTCCCCTGTACAAAAGCTTCAACCTTTAAGAATTCCAGGGAAGCATTCCCACAGCTTTAAGAACTCCAGGGAAGCACCCCTACAGCTTTAAGAATTTCCAGGAAAACAGCCTTAAAGACTAAAGAATTCCAGCTGGAGAATATCCACTGCCTTGCTGGTAGGTCCACTCGGCGTCCGAGAAGCAGTTCGGCCTGGTAGTGGAGCCCACATCAGTGAGGGTTGGATTTCAGTCAGCCTGGGAGAAGTTAAAAAGGGGAATTTTCCTTTAAAGAAAAGGTTATTGAAGATAGTGCCTGTCCCCTGTGGACAAGATTGAGAGAGCCAATGGTTTAACAAGAAAGCCCTGAAGTACCTGTTTAATTTCATTAATAAAAGACTTTGTTGTACTTCTCAAGCCATCTGAAGATTCTTTTGTAGTGGAAACCTCTGAGAACTTCTCCTTGGGCCCCTGGCTTCCCGCTGGGCAAAGGTTACACATCCTATTTCTAAAGTCAACCAAATACAGGCCCAGCCCGCGACAGAACACCGATATATATATATATATATATATATATAGAGAGAGAGAGAGAGAGAGAGAGAGGGGGGGGGGGGGGGAACAATTTATATAGAAATGAAATTGACAATATGGAGAAGAGTATGCCAAGGTTCACCTTCCCAAAATGGGCAGCATAAGAGTCTTGTTTTCCCTTCTTGTTTTTTCCTGTGTTTTCAAAATGGACTTGAAGGGAGTCGGCCCTTCAACCATTTTCAAATAAGAGACTGTCCTTTACCAACTTTCAAATACACAATAGTCCTATGTAAAGAAGGGCTCATGACCATCTGAGTTGTTTGTCTATGTAATAACACATCAAGACTGTAGTCTGGCTTGGGATCGCTGTTTAGATTTTGGAATTTCCTAGCCAAAGAGAAAGGTCAGAGGGCGCAGATGTGTCTGCTGACTTATGGTGTCCCAGCAGCTCTTAAATCTGCCTTTTTCCGTACTGTTGCTCCAAGGAGGCTGTGGAATTTATGGAGTTTTCTCCCAGGTCACAGCTTTTGCAAACAGTCCATTACCTTCCTGTCCCGGTTAGAGTCCTGAACAGTAGCAGTGCTGCATGCCTCAGCGGAAAAGGGGGGGGGGGGCTCACAGGTACACATGCATGTGAGAAAATCACTATAAACCCCAAATCTGCAAGGTTTATTTGTGCATCAACAGATTGCCAGAATCTGGCCTCTGCTTAAAAAAAAAAAAAAGAAATAGACATTTAGAGTCTTTTTGTGTATTATTTGTAAGGTTTGGATAACATGAGTTATAAATAAGTCTGAGACTGCATATTGAGAAAACAAAACCTGGTGTGACCAGAAGGACTTTTCTTCCTTATCCTTCTAGGACAAAATGCAATTTATTGTTGGTTGTAAGCTACTCTCATGTTGTTCTGGCAGACCCGCACAGCTACAAATAAATCCCTGCCCTTTGTAACAAGGGTCCTGCCTAAAATGTTTATATGACAGCTTTCATACTCTCCACCTTTCTTGTAGACCCATTTCTCGTGGTGCCAGTGCGTAGTCTGTTCAGCACCTTCCAAGTCACTCAGTTTTCTGTATTATCAAAGGCTTTCATGGCCGGAATCACTGGGTTGTTGTAGGTTTTTTCAGGCTATATGGCCATGGTCTAGAGGCGTTTCGCCTGACGTTTCGCCTGCATCTATGGCAAGCATCCTCAGAGGTAGTGAGGTCTGTTGGAACTAGGAAAAAGGGTTTATATATCTGTGGAATGACCAGGGTAGGACAAAGGACTCTTGTCTGCTAGAGCTAGGTGTGAATGTTTCAACTGACCACCTTGATTAGCATATAATGGCCTGACAGTGCCTAGAGCAAACTTTTGTTGAGAGGTAATTAGATATCCTTGTTTGTTTCCTCTCTGTTGTTGTGCTGTTTTTTAATACTGGTAGCCAGATTTTGTTCATTTTCATGGTTTCCTTTTTTCTGTTGAAATTGTCCACATGCTTATGGTGTTGTTTGTCTCTTAGGTTGATGATGGTCCGTGATATATCCAGTTCTGGTTTTGGCTGTTGCTTTTGGCGTTTGTGGAATTTTTGTTTTTGTCTGTTGGTGTGGACAGCCATGTTTTTCTCCATTTTCCTGTAAGTGAGGTTGTCTATTTTGTCCCAGTCCTGGGAATTCATCTTCTGGCTGATGTTAATATGATCTGATTAAGAACTCCTCAATCAACTTCGACATACGACAACAGCTATGTAAATCAGGCCATTATATGCTAATCAAGGTGGTCAGTTGAAACATTCACACCTATCTCCAGCAGACAAGAGTCCTTTGTCCCACCCTGGTCATTCCACAGATATATAAACCCCTTTTCCTAGTTCCAACAGACCTCACTACCTCTGAGGATGCTTGCCATAGATGCAGGTGAAACGTCAGGAGAGAATGCCTCTAGACCATGGCCATATAGCCTGAAAAAAACTACAACAACCCACTCAGTTTTCTGTATGTCCAGGAAGGAGTCTTTCATTTGGTATCAACCATTGATTGAGGTTCTGGGTTTTAGCCTCCCACTTTTGGACTCTCGCTTGCTGAGGTGTTCCTGAGAGTATTTCTGAGGATCTTAGAAAGTTATTTCTTGATTTAAGGCATTGGCGTGCTGGCTGGTTTTCCCTGTAATAGGCAGTAACAGCACCTAGACCAACTCAAAGCTCCCTGCTTGAGCGCTGATGGCACGATTGTCAGCATAGACGAAACTCTCTGTCCCTTCTGGCAGTGAGAGAAGGGGTGAGGTTTTGTCTTTCCCAGTTTACTCAGGCAACAGCAAACTATTTCAGCCTCTCATGGTTTGTGTGATCATTCCTCTTTAAAAACCTTGACATCTTAAGCACAACGTGATGTTACTTAGTCCTAGTTTTTGTCTGTGAAATATTGCTATGTGCAAGAAAAAAAGGGCTCATTCTACCAGGTTGAAGCCAAACTTTGACCATATAAGTTTTGAGAATGGCGTATCTCGGCATTTCAGTCTGTTTCAAATGGCTTCCTGTCACCGAATGCCTGTTAGGTATCAGCAGGAAATTACACATTATGAGTGATTTACTTCTAAACAAACACGGCTACTCAAACAATATGTTATTGAATTGAACTGTTAGCTTTCTAAAGTATTCCAGTGAAAGATTGTAACAGCTGCCTCAGCTGATAACTATTGCTTTGGATAATAATATTGTTGATAAGAGTTATTAGACAATTGTTTCATGAATGTCCAACTGCTGCTTTAAGGCAAGTGAGGGGAAAATGTTTTTAAAACTCAACTAAAGCATTGCATGTGATTTTCTTTTGAACAGAATATATATATATATATATATATATATATATATATATATATATATGGCCACAGATTAGTTCTTTGGGTGGGAACCTTTGATTAAAAAGTTATATCATAGGTTACATCATTATTTTCTTCTGAAATTTGAATTCACTGAATGCTGGGAAAGGCATTATGAAAAATATTCTTGAAATAAGGATACAATTGAAATCAGGGTTGTTTTTGTTGGGGATATCTAATGAACAGTGTAATGGTGTGAAATTTAGGGTGTTTTACTGTATGATATTGGAGGCCCCGGTGGCGCAGTGGGTTAAAGCACTGAGCTGCTGAGCTTGTTGATCGAAAGGTTGCAGGTTCGATTCTGGGGAGCAGCATGAGCTTGCGCTGTCAGCCCTAGCTTCTGCCAACCTAGCAGTTCGAAAACATGCAAATGTGAGTAGATCAATAGGTACCGCTCCGGCGGGAAGGTAACGGCGCTCCATGCAGTCATGCCGGCCACATGACCTTGGAGGTGTCTACGGACAACGCTGGCTCTTCGGCTTAGAAATAGAGATGAGCACCACACCCCAGAGTCAGACATGACTGGACTTAATGTTAGGGGACTACCTTTACCTTTACCTTTACTGTATGATATTAGCCAAAAGATTGTTATATGCTCAGAAATAGAAAACTATGGATCTACTTACGAAATAAAGTTGGATTCCGAAGATCATTACAATGGCAGAAATTGACAAAATATCTGACTAGGATTAGAAATAAGAAGCTGGATGCATTTTTAAAGGACCAAGAGTTCTTTTGAAATAACATAAAGAAGAATGAATGAAGGAAATATTACATTTCTGGGATTAGAAAATGGATATATATGGAATGCTCTTCTTTAGTTAGAAGAAAAAATAGTTTACTTTGATATATAGAGAAGTTGTAGGAACATTTAGATCTAGATCTTTGGGTTGAAGGATGAGAAGTCCATTATGTGTATTTTTAAGATAGTTTAGTTAGTGTTCAGTGATGGTGCTTCAATATTAGTAATAGTTTCAAAGGTCGCTGTCTGTTGGAAATAGCAACCTCCCAAGCCTTTCACTATTCATTTGATAACTTGTATCCTATGTGTATGTTGATTTGCAAGTTTGACTTACCTCTTTGGTGTAGGAAGGGTTATAGACATGTGACTGTACTGAGCATGTTCAGACTCAGGACTCCATTTTGTATTCAATCTCTGTTTCCCACTTCAGTGGAGGAAAATGTATATGTTTTGGTCTTCAATGAAAGCAGTTGCTGTTTGGACTTTAATAGATGCATGTAGGATTATGGACTTCAGTGAGTACAACTATACTTAAAGACTGTGGACTATTGATAAAGAATGACATCCTGTGTACTCAACACACAGAGAAGAAACTACATCCTAACTGAACTTCAATAAGAAATGTGCCTGTGTCATGAATTAATACAAGTTGTTTGTGAATAAACAAGATATGTTATTTCTCAAATAAGACTTTGTTTTTTTAATCTCTGAGGGCATATTTTAACAACGAGGTTTCAAGGGAGTGTATATCTTTTGGGCAACTGCAAATTTCAACTTCAAAGAAACAGCCAATATATTTTTGTAGTGGCATGTCTTTATCCTTGGTGGTTTAAAGACATGGTTCTTCAGTCTAACAGCTGAGTTACCTCTGTGCCATTACATGAATGTTTATGAATCTCACTTGTTCAAAGGGTTGACTTCTAACAAGGCAATGCTTTTCTTGAATAGTGGTTTTCAAAAAGTGGTCCCCACATGTTCATGGAGATTCACATTTTCCAAACGAATGTGACATCATTTTTACCTTTTCAATAAGGTTATGGTGCAGTTATTTCCAACAGGTTATGGAATTTTCAATAGTTTGGTAGATGTGTTTTATTTGTTGTGTGTGTTTTTTTTTTGGGGTAAAATGAAGGCAAAAAAGAAAATAATGCTCGGAAAGGCAGAGAAAGTTAAGGAACCAAAGCACTTTACATAAAGCCCGGTATATCTTCAGAATTGTAGACAAAGATACAGGATAAAGGATAAGAGAATGTTTTGCTTAAAGCCTGACGCAGCAGTGAAGTACAACTAGGACTCACAGAGTCAGAGAGATTTTGATGAGTAGGAACTATATAGTCATTTCTTAACTCATACAGGTTCTCCCATTTCCTCAGTAGCTTACCTAATGACCAAATGAATAGACAACTAAATAAATTCCCATTTCCTTTTTTATTAAGTTGTTTTTAGGTGACAAATCTTTCTAGTAATACTGTTGTTCATATATGATCCAGCTGATTGGTGGATGGGGGCCAACAAATTGATAAATCTATTCCACCTTTTGCATAGCTGAGAAAGGAGCTTTCCAAGGTGCTGGTCTCTATTTTGGGAGATAGGGTACAGCACCTTGGAGATACTTTTAAAGCTTGTGTTAAAAACAGTTATGGATTCATTGTCTTTCTCACAGCGGAGTCACCACAGTCTGGCCATCCTTTTTGCACATTCAGCTTGTTTTCATAACATTCTTGTCATCCTGACAGAGAGTGCAAGTATTCACAAAAATACATGACTAAGGGATGGGATGAATTCCACCTTCTATAGATCCTTCTCAGATGCTAATCCTTTTGCTAATCAATGTGAGTGAACTTCACACACACAGCACTGGCACAAAACAGCAAAATCACCACACAGGTATACACAACAAGAGGAAGTCACAGGTAAAAAGAAAACATACTTAAAAGTTACTAATCTCAAGGATGAAATTTGCAACAGTCTCACAAACAAATGCATCAGGGTTGTTCAAAAGATATGGAATTTTATAACACCCTTGCCATTGAGAACATTGTGGAAAAAATGAATTCCTGAATTTCATCCATATATTATCATATTTGAGGCAAACAAGCAAAGAATGATGAAGCTACGAAGTCACAAGAAGAAACACTTTTGGGAAGTTCCACTATTTTCTATCTCTCATCCAAAAGAGCTGATGGCAACACATTACATCTTGCAGTCACCAAAGCTCTCCTCTGGATGGGATTAATAAAATGCAAAGATATGCTTCCATGACTCCATGCTATCATGGGATTAATGATGTGGTAGGGGAACAAGTTGGTTTTGCTGCAAGAGTCATATTATGAAAGTCAAGATCCAAAAGTCTGCTCTTGACTGACATGCAGGTTCCACATTTGTGGGCATTAGGAATGCTTCCAAAGACAGACTAATTGGTTCGATTTTTCTGGGAATCAAAGAATACCATTCTGAAATGAAATGATCTGACAGCAGAGAGGGAGTTTCTCAGGTAGTTTTTGTTCTTGTTTGATTCTTATAGTCTCTATGTCATATACATGCTACTGAAGCATATGTTTCTAATATATGTTGGAGTCTAGAGCAGGAATGTCAAACTCATTTTCATCGTGGGCCATATCAGCCTTATGATTGCCTTCAAAGGGCCGTTGAATCCACAGGAGAATCCATGGATACAGAAGTCAAACTATATTTTATTTACATTGTGGTAGATGCTCTGGAATTTTTAGTGATAATTCTTATTACTTTTGATTATCTTCCATGTGGATTGGGGATAATGGGAACTGCAGCCCAACAGCACTTGTGGCTCTGAGGTTGGGAGAAAGGTTAAAGGACACTTTACCCCCAGGCATCCTATCCACAAGCCTTGTATCCAAATTCAAACCCCACTATTCTTACTAAACAGAACAGAGTGCAGCCTCCCAGATGTTACTGGATCACAACTCCTATCGGCACAAGTTCTGATGTCTAATGTTGAGGAATACAGGAGCTAGAGTCCAGTATCTGGAGGACCACATAAAATGACTTGGCGGGCCGAATGAGTTTGCCCATGTGGCCTAGAAAAACTGGCAGATCCACCTCTGAGTATTCTGTACCTTTAAAAAGTCATATGAAATTAACAGGGCTACCATAAGTTGACAGATGATTCAAGGCACATGCATATACAGTTAGCCCTCCATATTTGCAGGGGTTAGGGGCCCAGATGCCATGGAAAAAAACATGGATTAAAAATGACTATTACTTTTAGCTGAGGAAACACTTTATTTTTATTGAAGTGATCTTCAAGAAAAAAAAATCTAAAAATGTATATAAAATAAGCAAAGCATTGCAACTTTGCCCTTTTCATATATGAAAGATAAAACTGGGCTGCATCCAAGGTGGCAGTACAGAATATATATTTTTTCGACATTCTTCATTGGAAGATTCTGAGATGAAGAGATTTCATGGATGATGATGATGATAATAATAATAATAATAATAATAATAATAATACACTTTATTTATTTTCTATCTCCCCAAGCAGACTCAGAGTAGATTACAACATACACAGAGGGTAAACATTCAATGACTTAATACAGTGGAATAAAAATGAGATACAAATACACAGAACAAAAGTAAAGGCTTCCCCTTTCATCTCCAGCTTTCTGGAGGTGGTGCTCAACTCTAGCCATGGGGAGGTGCTCCCCATTTGGACCCTGGTGTCCAAAGACACCTCCTGGTTGTGTTCCTACTGAAGGTACCGCTTCCCACTGAAGCAGTACCTATTGATCTACTCATGCTTGCATGTTTTTGAACTGCTAGGTTGGCAGGTGCTAGGGCTGACACCGGGAGCTCACCCGACCCACGTCTAAACTGCAAACCTTAAAGTCAGCAGATTCAACAATTCAATCCATTGCACCACCGGAGCCCTAAATAATGGGAGACAATACCATTGATTTCTGTATTTAAAAGTAAGAACAAGGATCTGATAAATAAAAATCTTACATTGTGCACATTATGTGCCACAAGATTCAAAATAGTTAGAATTTGGGAAAAACAGGATTTGCTCTATAGTCCTATCAAAAAAGTTAACTTATAAATTGATATTAAGCAAAAGTAGAAATAAAAGAAGATCTATTTGATAATATATGGAAACCATTTATTAGCTACATGTGTTAAAGTAATAGCGAATTCAAGCCACCAAACAGCCAAAGAAAGATTACGGATGAACAATTAGAAAATATATTCCAATAAATTATATGTAATGAATAAAATTAGAACAAGTACAACAGATAGAGTTGTATTTTTATAACACTATGTGAAGGATGTTGGGGATGTGGGGTAGTATAGATCTGGGAATAGTTGATGTAACAAGGCAATTGTAGTATATCAAATGATTTGTAAAATTTAAAAAAATGAAATAAAATTTAAAAAACTATTCGTCACTGGATGATGATACCATTGATGCAATGCTCTGAATTGCAAGAATGTAATACTGGATTGGTGATGGGAATTTTCCGAGGATGTATACATACCTACACATACCTGAGCTATTCCAGTATTTTTCCAGAAGGTCATGGATATTTTCCAACTTCATCTAAATTGCTGAGATCCCACCCATCTCATCTGTTTACCCCCATCAGGCAAGGATTTACGTGTGCTATCTCCCACATTCAATCAGATCCCGGAAAAGCTTTACGACATGATTTACTATTTGTCTAGACGAGGTCTTACTCATCATATATGGCACAGCAAGGAAGGAAAGCCGAAGGGTAACGGGGTGGGTTTTTTGATCTTTTTTTTTTAATAGACATAATATTTGGAATATTTCCTGTGATACTTTTACAGTTTTGAGTCCTGGACTGATTCATCAGCACCTTTGCTTGTTGTTCTTTGGTCTCTTTTGTTAGACGAATCAGATCTACAAATAACAAAAAAGGACCTCAGTTCTCTGTTGACATAACCCTGAGGCTTCAAAGCAGACCCAGACAGATAGAAACGTCATCCAAAAGATGTACAAGGTGCTTGGGCTTTGGCAATTTTTCTTTATCAAGGGGATTGTAACAAGGCATTGTTGTTGTTGTTGTGTTCCTTCAGGCTGTTTCTAACTTGTCGCATAACCTATATAGGAGTTTACTTGGCAAGATTTGTTAAGAGGGGGGGTTGTTGTTGCTTTCCTCTGAGGCTGAGAGAGTGTGACTTGCCCAATTCTTTGCTAGATCTAGCACCAGGGATTTTTGGGGATTTTAAAACTTCTTAACCACCAACAGAAAGAACTCCAACTATACTGTAAATCCTGGGTCTCTGTAAGATGGAGCAGTGACCATGGAAGTAGGATCAAAGAAACGTAGACTCTCGGAGTGTGGCTGGATCTACACTGCCATACAATTCACTTGGGAATGACATTATTATTATTATTATTATTATTATTATTATTATTATTAGAAAATGGAAATCTCCATAACCCTTCGGAGATTTTATGATCTTTGAAAAGGCATGACCTTGTTAGAAGTCATAACCTTTTTGAAAATGATGCCATAACCTTTTGGTAAATACTATTAGTATTTACCAAAATACTAAATAGTATAACCTATTAGAGTCATATTTTTTTGGCAAAATGGCATTCATGCAAGGCAGTTAGATTTCTCAGCTGTTAAACTGATATCCTTAATATGTCTTTGAACTGTTAGGGACAAAGATATGCCAATGCGTGCGCACACACACACACACAGAGCAGAGTTTCAGAAGTGTTCTTTTTAGTTACCCAGAAACATCTACTTGCCCTTAAAAGATATTTGCCTGTAAATCATGTTCCCAAGAGACAAAAATAAGTAGACTTCTTTAAAAGTAATAGTTTACTCACAAACTTCATGTATTCAACATACAGGTATTTTGCTTATCAAGCCAGTTATAAATAGAATTTGAAGTAGTTTCTCTGTGTAGGTAAAGCTTTTCCAGTATCTGATTGAATGTGGAACACAGGGCACATTTGTTAGAATCAATAGTCCATAATCTAAAGCATCTCTCTGTTTTGAGAGTCTAATAGAGTCTCTGTAGTTTGTTTCAACTTAATTCTAAAAGAATACATTTGTTCCTACTGAAGTCTATAGCAAAGCAGTTCCTAAATTGGAGTCTGAGTCCTGAACAAGCCCAGACCTGTTCATATGGTCTGCATCCCCCCCCCTCAACAACAAAGAGTTAAGGTAAAATTGCATACCAATACACACACATACAATACAGTAAGCAGTTGATATAACAAATAACTAGTGGAGGCTTGAGAAGGTTGCTATTTCCAACCCATTTGGTCAATGAAGACTCCTATAATGCAATTCAGATTGCATCATATGGGTCTACACTGACAATATAATGAAAATCCAAACTATATTATTTGGCAGCGTCATTCTAGCCTCAGTAAACCAGACCCCATGGTGATTGGTAGATGCAAATTAAATGTAGTTTCTGGTTACTTGAAAATAGGCCTAACTAAAACTATTTCTCACATCATAAACTCTGTATTGATTTGATATTAATATTGAAATATAGTAATTAAAAGCAAATGAAGACAAATTTAACATAATAATAATACATTTCCTCTAAAATTGTTTTATTTAAATAAAACAGAGATACTCACTGGAACACCTCAGCAAGTGAGAGTCCAAAAGTGGCAGGCTCAAACCCAGAAACTCAACCAATGGCTGATACCAAATGAGAGACCCCCCTGGGCACACAGAAAACTGGGCGACTTGGAAGGCGCTGAACAGACTGTGCTCTGGCACCACAAGGTGCAGAGCCAACCTCAAGAAATAGGGCTACAAAGTGGAATCCATGACATGCGAGTGCGGAGAGGAGCAAACCACTGACCACCTGCTGCAATGCAACCTGAGCCCTGCCACATGCACAATGGAGGATCCCCTTGCAGCAACACCAGAAGCACTCCAAGTGGCCAGATACTGGTCAAAGGACATTTAATCAACTACCAAACTCACAAATTTTGTATTTTGTCTGTATGTTTGCTTTGTTCTGTTAGAAATGTAATATAATTGACTGGTTGCCCTGACACGACAAATAAATTTAAATTTTCATTTTAAGTATTAGTTTTTGATTTTTTTGCCAATTGCTTGAGATTTCCAGTTGCTTGAGTTCTGGTTAACTAAGAATCTACTGCATGGGTCCTCAAACTTTTTAAACAGAAGGTCAGGTCACAGTCCCTCAAACTGTTGGAGGGCCAATTATAATTTTTAAAAAAACATGAATGAATTCCAATGCACACTGCACATATCTTATTTGTAGTCCAAAAAACACCTAAAACAATACAACAATTAAAATGAAGACCAATTTTAACAAATACAAACTTATCAGTATTTCAATGGGAAGTGTGAGCCTGCTTTTGGCTCATGAGATAGGATTGTTGTTGTTGTTGTTGCATGCTTTCAAGTGGTTTCAGAGTTAGGTTGACCCTGAGTGAGGGCCGGGTAAATGACTTTGGAGGGCTGTATGTGGCCCCTGGGCCTTAGTTTGAGAACCCCTGGTCTACTGTATCATTACTGTAGTGCACTTTTGTCTCTGGGCAATTGTTAGTCAATATTCCATTACTACTGAGCTTCATAAAGTATACATGTGGGGAGCACACAATTAAAAAACTAACTGGCCCTTTCACACTGTGCAATTATAACATTATGATTTTAAGTTAACATGGGGCAATGTCGGGTCAAAAATTTGGTGAAGTTCAGTGGTTGTTTCAGTGGGATTTACTTCTAGTTAAAATTGTGAAGAATTAGAAATTATGAGTCCTTGGCACGTTAAAATAACTGTGCCATTTTGCAGCTTGTTAAACCTAGCCTACATCATTTCTGAATTTGAGTTTAAATGCTGAACAAAAGCAATTGGATATCACAGGTTTTGTTTTCCAAGTTATACCGTTTCTTTTTTGTTCATGGATGTTCTTTGTAACAGGAAACCTCGATTTTTATGAAGCTCTTTTATTACATGGAAGTTAAGTGAGCTGTCTTCAGTTTTTATTCTTTGAGACAAGGTCATTTTTCAAAAGGTTTGAACATTTGATCATCATCATAATGTGGGTCGTGACAACCTGAACTCTGGAAGAAAGGCTTTTCAGAAAATGGGAGCTCTGGCAAGGAAAGTGTTTTTCAAGAAAGGAAACAGCTATTTACAACTTGTTCATAGATTTTTTACAGGACTTCTCGTCAACAAGGGAAAACAAGAGATAGTTTAGTTTTGATTTAGTTTGGGTTTGATAACAAGTTAAAAGTCTTCACCAATTTCATTTTTCTCATAATTATGAAGAAAAGAATTTAAGATATATATATATATATATATATATATATATATATATATATATATATATATATATATATGGAAATTAGAGTAGGGAAAGAACTCATACATCCAGGTCCAAGAGCTTTTGGGGCTTTATTCTTTAAGACCTGGGTTTAATCCATCTTTTTTAATCGGAGAGAACACATTTCCAGGAATGTCTAACTCCTCCATTGTGACTTTATGGTAAACTTTCCCCAGAGGGACCTACAAATTCATCAAATTCATGAATAATCAAATCTGCAGACATTAAAAACACAAAGGTAGAGGGGTGGCTGTATATTCAATTGCAGTGTTCCGGTTGAAATGTTGGTTTGCCTGCCTTGTGTAATAAAGGATCTCATCACACTAGAGAATGAATCCACTTTAAATCCGGTTTCTACCTCCTGCAGAATTCTGGGGCTTGTAGTTTAGGGAGGAGCCTTTAACAGCCTCACTCAACTACAAACCCCGGAATTTTGCATGAAGCAGAAACTGGATTTAAACTGGGTTCATTCTCTAGCATGATGAAGTCCCAAGTCCCAAGTCCCAACAAACGATTCCTCCAGGTAGGAAGCAGCCAGGCCTTGAAGCTGAAAGGCCATTCAATGCTAATCAAGGTGGCCAATTGCAACAATCATACTTGCCTCAAACAGACAAGAGTTCTTTCTTCCACCCTGGATATTCTACAGATATATAAAGCCCACTTGCCTAGTTTCCAACAAACCTCACCACCTCTGAGCATGCCTCTGAGCATGTGGGCAAAATGTCAGGAGAGAATGCTTCTGGAACATGGCCATACAGCCCAGAAAGCTCACAGCAACCCAGTGATTCCAGCCATGAAACTATTCGAAAACACGAAGTCCTTTGTCTTTGACTCATCTTTTAAGAGAGTCATGTGAATATTTTTAGCCCAAATTGTACTGGGATATTTTGATGAATAATGTTTTCAAACATCTTGAGACTAGACTAGCATCCCATTAGTGATTTATGAAGTTGTAAGTCCAACATGTGTGTGTGTTGACTAATTTTTTTCTAGTAGTGGAGGTCTTAATTTTATAAGAAACACAAAATATTATTTTATATATACAAAGGGATCCATTTATACCAGGGGTTCCCAACCACGGGAACTGGGGTACCCACTGGGGTGAGGGTAGGTAAAGGAGTTAGTTGGGGGTGCAGAGAGGTTATCAAGAGGGGGAAGGAAAGAAGGGAGCCCCGCTCCGCGGGCTGAAGGGCTATGGGGCCACGTGGTTACTGGGGCTAGCTGCCAGAGGCTAAAGGGAGAGGGAAAGACACAGGAGGGAAAAAAAGATAGAAAGAATCAAATATAGGGGATAACACACCAGAAGTTACGTTTATTGAAGGGTTTGATTATAATAAAGGGGGAAAGAATGTATCCAAGGCGCTGGTAGCTGCTGCTGGGCTCCTCCATATCTCTGATTGTTTGCATCATCTATTCCACCGGGGCTCCGAGTTTCCATTCTCCACAGCTTTCTCTACCACGGTTCCAGCAATATATATTTACTATTATTTTGACATGAGGGGCGGGTGTCAATGCTCAATATTAATGGGTGAGTAAGGTAATTTGGTTTGTAGTTTTTGGAAAAAACCAAAACTTTGCTAAATGGAGCTGGGTCTTGAAACAGCCATAAAACAATGTTTTCTTAAACATAATGTGGCTTGCATTCCACACACGGGCCATTGCTACAGTTGTAGTCCATTTGAATTGGAAATAGGCTGTTGTTAGCAACTCCTTGCATGGGGTGGAATTTGAATCCAAAACTGTAACTGGATGGCAACAAGAAGAAGAATAATAGAAGAAAGAGCAGTGGCTGGTTAGCCCAGGCTGCATCTTTTCTACTGCCGTTAATTCAATCAATAATTAACTCTCCTCTTAGCAGGACTTGTTATCATAGCAATTCAAGTAGAAAAAAAATGCTGTCTACCTGAATAATTTCTTCAGAAAATGTCTTCAGGGTGTAACAACAAGCCAACTTACAATTTGAATGCGAACATGTCGTGCAAACCGTGAAAAGCTTGTCGACATGAATGTGGCAGTCAAACTCTGCCCTCTATCCAGAAGCAAAGGTTTGCGTGACTGAAGGAGTCTGTGGTTGGCTGCTTATTTATAACTCAAGATGTGAGAAGGCAGGGATCTTCCTTTCTTCTACATTCATCCCAGCAAATACGACACTGACCAAGCTCCTGCAGCATTAGATGTAGCTGTGATTGTAGAGCTCAATTAGCTACTTCTTAACTCCCAAACCCTATCTTTTGAACCAGGGACTGCCACAACCAAGGTGCTGTATATTAGGGTACCAGGAAAGGACCTCGGCTCGATCATTAATCAGAATGGAAACTACAGTCAAGAAATCTGAAGACAACTAGGATATGAAAGTCTAGCTATTCTGAAATATCACTGAATACTGAAGTTAGGGTGGTTCATGCCATTGTATTTCTCATTTCAATGTATGGTTGTGAAAGCTGGATAATGAATAAAATTGACAGAAAGAAAATCAACTCATTTGAAATGTGGTGGTGGAGAAGTCTATGGATACAGTGGACCTGCTAAACAGTAAAATAGCTCAAACCTGAACACACACTCTCTAGAAGCCAAGGCTGTCATACTTTGGACACTTCATGAGAAGACATGACTGACTACAAAAGACAGTAATGGTAGGATGCATTAGGAACAGAGGAATGCCACATTCCAGATGTATAGACTCAAACAGGAAAGGCACAGTCCTGAGTCTGCAAGATCTGATCAGGACTGTGAGTGATAGCGTGAATTGAATGTGTCTTCTCCATGAAGTCATCATAAGTCAAAATCAGCTTGACAGCAGTTAATAACAACAAAGAAATGACAATTGTAGTGTTCTCTTATTCATGACAAATACTGAAAAGGGAAGTTGGAGAGACACATTGAGGTCGTGTCATAGCTGCTTGTGTATAGAATCATAGAATCATAGAATCACAAAGTTGGAAGAGACCTCATGGGCCATCCAGTCCAACCCCATTCTGCCAAGAAGCAGGAATATTGCATTCAAATCACCCCTGACAGATGGCCATCCAGCCTCTGTTTAAAAGCTTTCAAAGAAGGAGCCTCCACCACACTCCAGGGCAGAGAGTTCCACTGCTGAATGGCTCTCACAGTCAAGAAGTTCTTCATGTTCAGATGGAATCTCCTCTCTTGTAGTTTGAAGCCATTGTTCCGTGTCCTAATCTCCATGGAAGCAGTAAACAAGATTGCTCCTTCCTCCCTGTGGCTTTCTCTCACATATTTATACATGGCTATCATATCTCCTCTCATCCTTCTCTTCTTCAGGCTAAACATTCCCAGCTCCTCAAGCCGCTCCCCATAGGGCTTGTTCTCCAGAACCTTGATCATATTAGTCGCCCTCCTCTGGACACATTCCAGCTTGTCAATATCTCTCTTGAATTGTGATGCCCAGAATTGGACACAATATTCCAGATGTGTACACACCTTGCTGTAATTGTTTCCTAACACACTGATGTACAGTTCCTTGGAAACCCATTTCTGGGATCATGTCTAGTCACTAACAACCATAAACATGAATTCGTGACATTGTAAGTCCAAGTCATGATCGTGTGAATACTGAATGGGATATGATCCAATGACTCTTTATCCCTAACCCTGGTGGGGTTGGGGGGAATTGATTGTGTCATTTGAGAGTTGTAGTGGCTGGTGTTTATAGTTCACCTACAATCAAAGAGTTTCTGTATTCCACCAATGATGGAATTGAACCATACTTGGCACAGAACTCCCACGACCAAGAGGAAATACTGGAAGGGTTTGGTGGGCATTGACCATGAGTTTGGGAGTTGTAGTTCACGTACATCCAGACAGCACTGTGAACTCAAACAATGATGGATCTGGACCAAAGTTGGCACGAATACTCAATATGCCCAAGTGTGAACACTGGTGGAGTTTGGGAAAATAGACCTTGACATTTGGGAGTTGTAGTTGCTGGGATTTATAGTTCACCTACAATCAGCCTTCTGAACCCCACCAATGATAGAATTGAACCAAAAATCCCACACAGAACCCCCATAACCAACAGAAAATACTGTGATTTCTGATTATCTTTGGCAACCCCTCTGACACCCAGTTGCAACCCTCCCAGGGGTTCCAACCCCCTGGTTGAGAAATGCTGCTGTAGAGCATTATAGAAGGCAGATACAGACATCTGTACATAGCTGAATGCTTGAAGAGAACTCATTATTCTGACATGGGCAGGCCCGTAGCCTGGATTTTGTTTCGGGGGGAGCTGAGTCTGAGTGAAAGAGGGTGTAGCCTAGCAAACCTTTTCTATCGCTACCCCAATACCCCCCATGCATATGGGATATATTGAGCATGGTGATCAGATCATGATATGAATAAACATAACCATTTAAATAATGTACCAGTAAGGCCTTCTCGCGGACCACCATGAGAATTTTGGGGGGGGAGGGGGTGAAGCCCCCCTAAGCTCCCCTCCCCCCTTTGCTACATGCCTGGACATGGGTGATATTAAAATAAGCTGTATTGATAGACCATGCAGCATACATTCAAAAACATGCCATTTTCTCCATACTTAAGGAATTTATCATCCTAAAAACACATAATGGCCAGAAATCCACCAGAAAACTCCAGGTGGACCTTATGAAGATCATATTTTTTAAAAACTGATTTATGTATGTCTATGCTTCTATTTTAGACTTATGTGTCATTAGAGTAGGTATGTATGTTTGTAGGAGAAATTGGGTAGTTAGTTATGTAGTTGTTTAAGTATTCTTATCTATATGTATATATGTAAAGGTATTCTAAGTAAATGGCCACCCACTTTTGCGGCTGACAGATGATGGGAGGGCTCCCCCCCCCCCCTTTCAGGGCTACTTGTTCATCATGTTTGTTTTTGCCCAAAGTGTACTTTTCTCAGGATCTTGTGTCTTGACCCCAGTCAGATATTCCCATGTAAAACACTTCAGAATAATAATAATAATGAAGGTTGCTGCTTGAAATTGGCCTGAATGGGCATGAAATGAGTTTGTTGTTTGGTCTCCAAGGTGATAAACCACTTTAGCTGAGTGGTGTATGATCAGAGAGGCGGCCTTCGCACTGTATTCTCCCCATTAATAAAGCTGAAAGCAAAATGAAAACATATGGTTTGCACATATTCTGAACAACAAAATACACCACCTGACCCTGAATTTGATAGCCTCTAGACAGATTAAATGAAAACTTCTCTATCATTTTCAGACAGTGGAGTCGTTGGATGATATACATCTTATTTTGTTTTAAAATGGGGACGGGGAAGAGCGACATGTCAAAGCAGCTAAAATTGTGTGGCCAGATGACTGCTATTTTAAGCCAAAAGAACTCTAGAATGTATGAATTTAGGAAAGGCAAAACTCTACTCCTTCCTCTTCCCTCTCTCCGACTGAATTCATTGAATGCAAAATACTTTTGTACTTTGAATTCTGCTTTCAGGAATTGAAGCAAGCTTGAGGACAAAGGAGGATGAAGAAAGAAAAACCAGGGCATTTTAAAAGCAGCTGGGAAAGTGAGAATGAAGAGGTGCATTTTTTGTGCATTTTTATTTCTCCCTGTCCCCACTTTTCCAGGTGTCTTTTTCCCCTAACCACAGCTAATAGGAAGGATTGACCTCAGACATTGAAGATTTTCAGTGTGTCATTCTCTGCAATGCTAAAATTTTCAAGACTGAATAAAAAATCATGGGAAGTTTCACAACTGTTGTTTGTATTAGTTTTCCCCTTTGGAATCACTGGGTTGTTGTAGGGCAGTGGTTCTCAACCTGTGGGTCCCTAGGTGTTTTGGCCTACAACTCCCACAAATCCCAGCCAGTTTACCAGCTCTTAGGATTTCTGGTAGTTGAAGGCCAAAACATCTGGGGACCCACAGGTTGAGAACCACTGTTGAAGGTTTTCAGGCTATATGGCCATGTTCTCGAACCATTCTCTCTTGATGTTTTGCCTGCATCTATGACAGGCATCCTCAAAGTTTGTGAGGTCTGTTGGAAACTAGAAAAATTGGGTTATATATCTGTAAATGGTCCAGGTTGGGAGAAAGACCTCTTGTCTATTGGAGGTAGGTTTGAATGTTTCAGTTGGCCACCTTGATTAGCATTTGATGGCCTGGCAGTTTTTAGATGTGCCTTGTTACTGCCTGGGGGAATCCTTTGCTGAGGGGTGAATAGCTGTCCCTGATTATTTCTTCTCTGGAGTTCCCCTGTGTTTGAGTGTTGTTTTACTGTTATAATTTTAGATATTTTTTTAATACTGGTAGCCAGATTTTGTTCATTTTCATGGTTCCTTCCTTTCTGATGAAATTGTCCACATGCTTTCAGTGGATTCTCTGTGTAGTCTGACATGGTGGTTGTGAGAGTGGTCCAGCATTTCTGTGTTTTCACATAATATGCTGTGTCCTGGCTGATTCATCAGGTGCTCTGCTATGGCTGACTTCTCTGGTTGAGGATGCTTGCCATAGATGCAGGTGAAGTGTCAAGAGAGAATGCTTCTAGAACATGGCCATATAGCCCAAAAAACGTACAACAATCTATATATGATATGTTTTCTCTATGTCAGCCATGTGGTACAGAAATGTATTTGTTTTCTAGAGTTAAACATTTCAGATAGGACTGCAAACATTAAAATATGATACAGAATACTACATTCAAGGTGAGCTAGCATTAACTTCCAAAAATGCAATCAAAACCTGATTTCTTGGATATAGACAATAAGAGTACTAAAAGTAAGTGCTAGGGAAGGATATGAAAGTCTTTCATTTTCACTTTCATTCATTCCTCAAAAGTCTATCTGCCTTTTATCCTGTGCAGATTGTGTGTTGTCCCTCTGCTCCTTACAGAAAATTGTGCAATTTTGTTATATAATTTACCAAATGTACACATTTGTACACATTTTCGCACTGTGTTCATTGTTTTCTGACCGATTTTTCTCACTGTGCCTATTTTCAAACATGCACATATAATCACAAAAAGAAACGGAAGGGATCTGATTTGGTTTCCCCAATTCACAAAAAGCCAAATTTGCATGCAGAGTGTCATTAACGGATTTGTAAGTTGCTAGTTTTTGTCAACTTCCAACTTATTTTCTATCCCATGCCGCAATAACACTTAGGCTGGAGCCATAGTGCCATATAATGCAGTTTCAAACTGCATTATATGGTCATTGTAGACCAGTGGTTCCCAACCTGTGGTCTGTGGGCCACCAGTGGTCCCCAAGATCTAAAATATGCCTCACCATTACTACATTGTTGCAAGGAGAGCGATTGGTCTCGCAAAACCATCTTATTGTGCTGACGCTTATTAAATATGGTTTTCTGTGGGGGAGCAGATAGTGACTACTGGATGGCATATGTTCTGTATCAGAAACTACAGCTGATGTGATCTATCCAAAGCAGTTTTCTGAATCAGCACCCCAAATAACTGAACCAAATCCAAAGTTAACCAAAAACCGATTTGTAACCCTTTTTGGACCAATATTTGAGAGTGGTCCCTGGTCAAAGTGGTCCCTGGTCAAAAAAAGGTTGGGAACCACTGGTGTAGCCCATTATAATGCAGTTAAACTGTATTATATGGGTCTACACCAGAGCTTTCTGAACTGTGTGTTGTATAGTGTGTCAGCTGCAGTCTGTAGATATGTCACACAAACATAACAAGAAACCTTTGAATCTATGTGAAATAAGCAAAAAAATCATATATTTAAAAATATCAATGATAGGTTTTCATGAGCTATGTTGTGTCCTCACACATTGTGTTATTACGTATGTATCCATATCTATTATAAGGAGTTGGTTTAACATTTGGTTTGCTAGTAATAACTGAATTACTGTGTCAAGAAATGTTGCATGACTAAAAAATGCGTCACCAATACAAAATTTTTGGAAAACTGGTCTATACTGACCATATAATGTAGTATTAAACTGCATTATATGGCATGGTAGATCCAGCCTAACTCTCAGGGCACAATCTCTCAAACAAAGCTTCAGCAAGGCAAGTTGAGAGCTGTACCTGTTTACAAAGTGTTCTAAGAGCTTGAATTAAGGTTGAGGATGACCAACTGTTTCCCCTGCAAAGCATTTCACTTCCATTGCCCATTCTGTAGTGACCTCTACTGGGTGACGGCTGCACAGTGCGATGCTAGACAAACCTCAGTGGCATTTGTTATCATCCGTAATCAACCTGCCCCGATTGCCAACCCCCAGGAATGTACTTGGAATGTTCAGAATTTTGGGAGCTGCACCTACTTGTAGGAGAGGTGTGTGTGCATATGTGTGTGAGTGTGTAAGAGAGAAAGCATTTGTTTGCATATGACTCCATTTGTTACTAAAGTGAAATACGGACTCCGTTGATTCAAACTGAGTCTTTATTTGGTCCTGTTCAAAGTAAACATTACTACATTAATAGGATTGTGAAGGTCTGTCAATATCTTTACTACTGTTTTTTTTCTTTGTCCAGCCCTTTCACAATGTTGATATCTTAGGGTGCATCTACACAGTATAATTAATGCAGTTTGACACCACTTTAAATGGCACAGCTCAATGCTATGGAATCATAGGAATTATAGCCTTACAAGGTCTTCAGCCTTCTCTGCCAAAAAGTGTTAGTATTTCACCAAAATACATCTCCCATGATTCTCAACCTGGGGGTCGAGACCCCTGTGGGGGTCACGAGGGGGTGTCAGAGGGGTCGCCAAAGATCATCAGAAAACACAGTATTTTCTGTTCTTCATGGAGGTTCTGTGTGGGAACTTTGGTCCAATTCTATCATTGGTGAGGTTCAGAATGCTATTTCATTGTGGGTGAACTATAAATCCCAGCAGCTACAACTTCCAAATGCTGAGGTCTATTTTCCCCAAACTCCACCAGTGTTCACATTTGGGGATATTGAGTATTTGTGCCAAGTTTAGTCCAGATCCATCATTGTTTGAGTCCACAGTGCTCTTTGGATGTAGGTGAACTACAACTCCAAAAATTCAAGGTCAATGTCCACAAGATCCTCCCAGTATTTCCTCTTGGTCATGGGAGTTCTGTATGCCAAGTTTGGTTCAATTCCATCATTGGTGAACTTCAGAATACTCTTTGATTGTAGGTGAACTATAAATCCCAGCAACTACAACTCCCAAATGACAAAATCAATCCCTCCAACCTTACCAGTATTCAAATTTGGGTGTATCGGGTATTTGGGCCAAATTTGGTCCAGTAAATGAAAATCCATCCTGCATATCAGATATTTACATTACGATTCATAACAGCAGCAAAATTATAGTTATGAAGTAGCAACAAAAATAATGTTATGGTTAGGGGTCACCACAACATGAGGAACTGTACTAAGGGGTCGCGGCACTAGGAAGGTTGAGAACCACTGTTCTATAGCAATGAGCCATGGAGTCAAAGTGGTGTCAAACTGCATTGATTCTACAGTGTAGATGCCACCCTCTGATACTAAAGAAAGGAAGTTGCTTGAAAAGTTATTGGATTCCGTCTTTTATAAGGCTCAGGGAAGCATTTGTGCTGGCATGACCACAGGTTCTGCCTAGACAAGCCACTAGAAAGGCTCTGATCTTAAATTACCACCCTGTACTCTAAGGAGTAGTTTCCTTTCAGTGAGTAAACCTGCATGGGTTTGTATTGTCAGGGAAGAAAGGACAGCTGCTAACTGTTAAGTCAATGGACAGAGTTTCACAATCCCATCCATGTTTACCTTAACCAACACCAAAAAGAGTATTCTTAATGCAAAACATCTTTGCATGTAAAACTCAATTTGCAGCAATTGGTGTAAGAGGGGGAAAATGAGAGGAGATGACAGATACTGGAACATTTGAGAAGCAGCTGAAAAGTATAATGACCGATGTTGAAGCAGAACTGTCCCTGACAAATCACAGAATAGAATTATATAGTTGGAAAGGACCACAAGAGCTGTCAGTTCCAATCCTTTGCTAAAATTGGACTATTTGAAGGACATGAGGAGTTCAATAGTCACATTGGCCTAGATTAAGGATGCATCTACACTGTGGAATCAATGTAATTGCCAAGGCTGATTGCTAAGGAATCCTGGGAGTTGCAGTCTGGTAAGGCACCAGGACTTTTTGGCAGAGAAGGCAACAGACCTTGTAAAACTACAATTCCTATGATTCCATAGCATTGAGCCATGTCAGTTGTAGTTTTCCAAGGTTTTTAGCCTCTGACAAAGAGTGCTAATACATCACCAAATTGGCAATTTCAGGGTTCTTCTCTGGTGGACTCTCTTTTCTGGAGGTTTTTACACATAAATTGGATTTTTACCCTTTGGAACTGCTTTGATTGTGCATTTGTATATAGCAGAAGGTTGGACTGGATGGCCCTTGAACTTGTTGTGGGTTGTAAATATAAATAAGCAGAAGCTTTACCACAGTTTCTGAACCAAGATATACCTTGCAGTATAATAAAGTGTCACTTGGGCTAGTGTAACAAGTAACATTTTTTTTACTTCAGTTCAAAAGATCAAACAGGGCATCAAAATATACAACAGTCTCTCTGAATTCACACAGAAAACAGAGGGATAATCAGTCCTTCAAAATATACTTCATGTCTTAGAAATAATCAGGCTTCAGAGAGTTGGCGGTCATTTCCTTCCTGGCTGTTTTCAGTCAGCACTCTCTTCAGTCTCAAAGACGAAAGTGGCAGTTAAAACCATTTGTCTCAGCAGCAAGCCAGAGATAGCACCCAATCAGAATCTTGGCTCCTGGCATGCTCAGCCAATCAGCTGCCGCCACATGTCTTTCCAGTCAACCCACCACATCATAGTGTCTCTTTACAAATCCCTACAGAATCAGGCACATCTAATCGCCTCTCAACAAAAGATTGCCCCAGGCACTGCCAGGCCATCAAATGCTAATCAAGGTGGTCAGTTGAAACATTCACAGCTAGCTACAACAGACAAGAGTTCTTTGCCCCACCTTGGTCATTCCACAGATATATAAACCCACTTTCCTAGTTCCAATATACCTCACTACCTCTGAGGATGCTTGCCATAGATGCAGGCAAAACATCAGGAGAAAATGCCTCTAGAACATGGCCATATAGCCCTGAAAAAACCTACAACAACCCTACAGAATTCTCTTCCAATACAATGATTCTATAATGTGCTAGATCCTCTAATGCAACTCTGTCATAATGGATGGGGGAAGGATAACATAAACTCATGCTGAGGACCTAATACATTTTCAGAGAGCCTATTGATAATGGTTTTTGAAATTACAGGGGTCCTATTGTATAAAGCAAAGCTATGCCATCTGCTTTTGTCAGAGGAAGCTCAGGCCTAGAATTTCTAACACAGACCCATATTAAGTAATACCAGCATTGCCCTGGCACTTCTTCAGATTCCCCGCAGAAAGCTGCATTGTTGGAACTTGCCTCCATGCTTGTTTTTCTTTCTTTGATCCCAATTAATCATTTCTATTCACTTCGTGGATGGCCTTGTATGTATTCTACAAAGCCTTGTTTACTTCTGTTGTGCCCGTAGCTGTGCTGACTTCTCCCGCACAAAGGGCTGCCTTTTAATTCCGATGAAGGGTACTGACATTTCTACCCACGCCTGCATTCACAGCCTTACAGAACACCCGTCAACATCCAAGCTGCCAAATGGTCTTGAACCAGGTGACCTGAAGAATACCAGGTAGGAATTCCTCTTGTGTGCTGTCATGCCCCAGATTGGCTCGAAAGAGGGAAATGCAAGGGCAAAAGTCAGGGAACTCTGCTTGCAGCAACAGCAATAGCAGAGCGAGAGCCAAAGCTTCCAGGTTGTATTTGTTCACAGATCTCAGCAAATGGTAGATTTACTTGCATCCCCCCACCAACTGTCTCAGTTTGGCCTCTGATGATCATATTTTCCAACTGTCCTGATTTGGCATGGACAGTCCCAACTAATCCTCCTTCATTCAACTTTTTCAGAATATTTAAAAATGTTCCAGTTTCTCTCTCCTTCTCCCACCCTTTGTCCTCAGGTAGAAATGTCCCCAGTGCCCCAAATGGGAGTACTTGAGAGCCAATTTCCTTCCCACTCTTGCCCTTGGAATTACTCCCCTCTTTATAATGCCATCATTATAAAGGACGTTAAGATCATCTGGGGAGGCCCTGCTCTCTGTCCCGCCGGCTTCACAAGCACGCCTGGCGGGGACAAGAGACAGGGCCTTCTCAGTAGTGGCCCCTAGGCTGTGGAACGCCCTTTCTACAGACATTAGATCGGCCCCCTCCTTACTGGCATTCCGGAAGAGTGTGAAGACCTGGCTTTTCAAACAGGCTTTCAACTAAGCAGTACAATTGAGTGATTATTGGAATGGAATAATGGACAAGATCGGATGCTGACTCTATTGATGAGACGTGATGGATTGTTATATTGCTGTACTGTTGTATTGACTCTGGTGTTAATTAATTGATATTACTGTTTTAATTGATTACTGATTTTGTATTGTCTTGTTGAAACTGGTTGTTAACCGCTCTGAGTCGCCTGAGGGCTGAGAAGAGCAGTATATAAATGAAGCAAATAAATAAATAAATAAATAAATCATTTATTTTTCTGCCTTAGCATCCCATTCTGAAAGGTTGGAATACCCCACCATAGGCTTATTCCTGGCAGCAGCAACTTCAATGTAAAATATGCTGGTATTTTTCATCCCACCCTTTTGCTTTCCCCAAGAATGTGATCCTACTTTTGATGCAAATGAGGATGGAGTGGAATCAAAAGCTCTTGGTGGCTATACTTTGTGAAACTATGGGCCCTTCCAGACAGGCCCTATATCCCAGGATCTGATCCCAGGTTTTCTGTCTTAAACAGGATTGTATGAGTCCACACTGCCAGATAAGTTGGAATAAACAGAAAACTTGGGATCAGATCCAGATACAATAGAAAAGGCAAATGACAAGAAACAGGACAACTATGCGCCCAACCACACTATACATCATTCCACATTATCAATTGCCATTGTTCCATCCTTTGGAGTCGTGAATATTTGCAGTTAAGGTACTTTACATTCTCAGCCAAAGAGCTCTGCAGGATTCTCTTGAATGCAGATAATTTCTTGGATGTAAACCACAACAGCTCTCCATGCAGTCATGCCGGCCACATGACCTTGGAGGTGTCTACGGCTCTTCGGCTTAGAAATGGAGATGAGCACCACACCCCAGAGTCAGACATGACTGGACTTAATGTCAGGGGACTACCTTTACCTTTTAAACCACATTTACATTTACATTAGATTACTGCAGACACAGACTGCAGCCAGGAAATCAGGAGATACTTACTTCTTGGGAGGAGAGCAATGTCCAGTCTCGATAAAATAGTAAAGAGTAGAGACATCACACTGGCAACGAAGATTCGCCTAGTCAAAGCCATGGTATTCCCTGTAGTCACCTACGGATGTGAGAGCTGGACCTTAGGGAAGGCTGAGCGAAGGAAGATAGATGCTTTTGAACTGTGGTGCTGGAGGAAAGTTCTGAGAGTGCCTTGGACAGCGAGAAGATCCAACCAGTCCATACTTCAGGAAATAAAGCCTGACTGCTCATTGGAGGGAAGGATAGTAGAGGCCAAGACGAAGTACTTTGGCCACATCATGAGAAGAAAGGAAAGCTTAGAGAAGACAATGATTCTGGGGGGAAATGGAAGGAAAAAGGAAGAGGGGCCAACCAAGGGCAAAGTGGATGGATGGCATCCTTGAAGGGACTGGATTGACCTTGAAGGAGCTGGGGGTGGTGATGGCGGACAGGGAGCTCTGGCATCAGCTGGTCCATGGGGTCATGAAGAGTCGGAAATGACTGAACGAATGAACAAAAACCACATTTACAGGTTTAACCTTTGCAGATTTGATTATTTGCAGATCTTCTAAGAATCTCTAGCTCTTCTACTGCAACTTTATAGTCAATTTCTGTTGGAAGCTGGCTGTAGAGTGGAGGAGCTAGACATTCATACTGAAGTGTTTTCTCACAATAAAACATTGTGCATTTTTATTCCTCCCTGTCTCCACTTTTGCAGGTGTCTTCTGCTGGCTGGCATGACTGCATCGTCACATTCCTGCCGGAGCAGTACCTACTGATCTACTCACATTAGCATATTTTCAAACTGCTAAGTTGGCAGAAGCTGGTACTAACAGATAGAGCTCACGCTGCTTCCCAGATTCAAACCTGTGATCTTTTGGTCAGCAAATTCAGCATCTCAGCACTTTAACCCACTGCGTCACAGGGGAGTCTCTCTTATCCAACCTTCACTTAACCAGCGTTCTGTGTTATCCAATGCAGTCTGCCTCCCACACGGATCCACAATGTTTCAATGCATTGTGATTTTTTGGTGCTAAATTCGTAAATACAGTAATTACTTCATAATGTTACCATGTATTGAACTGTTTTTTCTGTCAACTTGTAAAACATGATGTTTTGGTGCTTACTTTGTAAAATCATAATGTAATTTGACATTTAACAGGCTTTTCCTTAATCCTTCCTTATTATCCAACATTTCCGCTTATCCAACATTCTGCTGGTCTGTTTATGTTGGATAAGAAAAACTATTATTGCTTATCCCTCCTTATTATCCAACATTTTCACTTATCCAACATTCTTCCGGCCCGTTTATGTTGGATAAGCGAGACTCTACTGTACTTTCAAATAGTTAAACATGCCTATCATGTTGCTTTTTATCCTTCTCTTTTCCAGGCAGCAAACTGTGTTGGAAAATGTACAGAATAGCAGGATCTGACTGCATGTTAGAACAGGAGGCACAAGTCAGCTCAGTTTGCCTTAAAATTCACAAAGAAGAAGCTCCTCAAGTGTCCCTGTTGATGCGAAGGGTTACTCAAGTATTCCTGGGAAGTCTTCAATTAATCATGAGAACAGGGATCATGGTGAATGTATCTAATTTGTGTTTTTTAAAAAGGAATACACCAGAGAACTTAATTACTCCCTCCATGACAGTGATGGTCTTTGAGGCTTGCTTTCGAAGAGCATTTGGGACTGAACAACTGCTGAAGTAGGAGCGAACTCAACATATGTGTGTGTGCGTTATGTGCCTTCAAGTCAACTATCGATCTATGGCTGGCTACCCATGAATTTCATATGTTTTCTTAAAGGAGGAATACTCAGAGGTGGTTTTGCCCATTCCTTCCCCTGAAATATAACCTCTAGCTATATTGGTAGAGGTCTTGCCACCTTGGGATCCATACTGAAAGAAAGGTGGGTTGTAAATTAATTAATGAAATTCAAATACTAACTAGAGACAACCCTGCTTAGTTGCCAAGATCAGATGAGATCTGGTGCCTTTAGAGAATTTAAGCCTCACAACTTAATGAATAAGAGAATTCTATTATTCTTTCCGGGCTACTATACTTAAACTTAAGTAGCAAGTACTTCACTGTGCAAAGGTTGCAATTATCTTTCATTTTTTTTTTTTTTAAGATTTTATTTAAATATGATAACAACTTACAAAATAGACAAAACCCAAAACAGTGAACATTTTACAAACACATAACCCCACCACCAAGGCCTGAACAAGTATAATTTCCTTCACCATGTATTTATAAATCAGCCATTAATCAAATGTCATCTCCAAAATTCCTGACCAACCAAATTCTGTTGTTTTCCATTTTCGCTCTCTAAGACATATTTAATAAAGACCGACCAGTATGTCTCAAAATCTGACCTGTTAATTTCCCCCCTGAATACCCTCATTTCCATTGTTAGTTTATCGTTTAAAGCTACATTCCAAACTTCCCTGTACCATGCATCCAGTGTTAGATTGGTTATTATTTTCCAGTTCTTTGCTATTATAATTCTTCCCACTGTGAGCAAAATAGTCACCAATTCTTTCTTAGTTATTTCTACATTCAACTTTGTGGTGTCCATTAATAATGCTAACCTAGCATCCGGAGTAATATTTGATCCCATAATGTTGTTTATTTCGGTAAATATATCCTTCCAAAAATTCTTCACTTGGGGGCATTCCCACCATAGATGAAAATATGTCCCTTTGTGTTTGCCACATCTCCAGCAGAGGTTACTTTGCTTGCTATCCATCTGATGTTGTTTGACTGGCGTAGTATACCATCTCCATATAACTTTGTATACATTTTCTTTTAATCTTATTGATAGGTTCTTAGCCACTCTCCACTTCAGGACCCTTTTCCAATCAAAATCTATTAGAGGCCCTAGGTCTCCCTCCCATACGTTTTCTAACAGCTTCAGCCCTATTTCTTCACCAATTAGTCCATTATATATTTTCCCAATTAATCCTTTCCCCATTATTTCTTGGTTTTTGAGCTTATTATCTTTCATTTGATATCTCCAAAGCCTTTAAAGAAAGGTATTAAACTTTTGGAAATGGAAACATTGTGTCTGCCTATTTAAGTGATGCTATGCTTGTTGGAAACAGCAACTGCACTCACATTTAAGTCCCTCTCTCCAGAAAGCATGTGCTTTTCTCGGGGGGGGGGGGGTTCCATATGCCCTGCTAGGCTACTCGGTGGTGGCCCCCTGATTTTGGAACTCCCTCCCAAGGAGATTAGGCAGCCCCACACTGTCCTCCTTTCAGATAGATTTGAAAACCTGGATGTTCCAGCAAGTTTTTGAGAATGCTTTGTTCCCAGGTCCAGTTCCCAAGTAGCCAGATAGCACTCTGTCCTGCTCTTCATCCACTTGCCCGGCTCTATGATTTGCTGTTTGTGCTATCCCATGGCCAGCCCTTTTATAGTTGGCTGGGTACAATTGTAACGCTGGCCACTGGTTTTGTTGAACCTCTGCTGATGGAGCTACAATGAAATGGTTTTTAAATATTTTTATCTTTAGTGTGTTTCAGTAGAATTTTTTTTTGTATTTTATGATGTTTTTAGTTGTTGTTTATTATGTCTGCTAAGTCATGCTGGCCACATGACCTTGGAGGTGTCTACAGACAACGCCAGCTCTTCGGTTTAGAAATGAAGATGAGCACCAACCCCCAGAGTCAGACACGATTGGACTTAATGTCAGGGGAAAACCTTTACCTTTACCTAAGTTTCATTAGATTTTTATATTAAATTTTATTTGATACATCCCAACAATTAACAAACTTTTGCCATACAAAACTTATTTCAGTATACATTATTCCAAAAATAATTTTTCCTTAAATGACACCTTATACATTCCTTAGATATGTATCATCCATTACCCGCCCCAAAATATATATTGTTGAATGTGTTTATCTCGATGTTATTGTATGGTTTCACCTTCTCCTGAGTTCTCCTGGGTCGTACCAATAACGTGCCATGAGACGGGGGGGGGGGGGGGGGGGGGGAGAACGGGGAGCGATTTTTGGGTTTTGGGAGGCGGTGTGGGCTATCTCATGGAGCCCAAGAAACCCGAGACAGATTGTGTAGATGGGCACCAGAAGTTGTGCGGCACTATCCCCAGTCCCATCTACACAACCCCCACAGCTGAAAAGACATGGGTCTTCTGAAAGAAAAACCCGTGTCTTCCCAGCAGTCAAATAATCTCGGCACAAAGCAGAGCTTTCCTGCTTTGTGCCAAAAACATGTTGTGTTTTTTGGGGCATCATCTGGGTGCCCCACTTGAAGTAGCGAGAGAGCGTGTGTTTTAGGGCCTGTCTGGATGACCCCGTAGAGGAGGTTTAATATCAGAACCTTTCCTTTTGCTTTTCTTTTATATAAAATTAATATATAACAGACCAGACGGGTTTCTTTCCTTACATCTCATCCCCTTTTTTCATTAAAGAAGGAAACTACAGGAATAGAAATTTTATTTTGTCATATTTATGGAAGCCAAAGAGTTGTATAAAGTTATCTGGAAAACCCACCCTGTCCCAACATGTAGCGAGAAAGCAAGTTTGCACAATTAAGGTAAATGCACTGAGGCCTCCAAGCCTGATTTTTTGAAGTGATAATGCAGATCAAGTTTAAGGAGAGTTTCTCTGGAAAACAAGAACACTTTCACCGCTAAAATTAAAAAGCCTTACATCCCCTCGTTTCCTTTATGTATCTACAAAGTGTTCCAAGGTTCAAACTCACACAGATCTAATGCAACTGAGCAGGTGTTGCTCAATATTCATTGCCATGTTATTACTATGACTGGTGGTGTTAAAATGAGCCCCCTGTTCCCCAATAAAAATGCTCATTAATTTTCTTCATTCCCCAAATGCCTTGCACTGCAGAGAGTTAGGCAGTATCCATACTGCAGAATTACAACAGTTTGACACCACATTAATCGCCATAGCTCAATACTATGGAAATCTGGGGTTTTTTTATGTTGGTGAATTGTTTAGAAAGCAGCAAAGTATCCTAAAGAAAGACTGACGATGAAATAGGTGTAATTCTGTGCTAAAGAGAGGCAGTCAGAACATCTTTGAGGAATTGTAGTGTGAGGAAGTAGACTGCTGCTTACAAATAGAATTGCAATTGCTCTACCAAAGTACAAATCTGAATATTCTATAGGATGGAGCAATGGCAGTGAAAATGGTACCAAATCACTATAATTGTGCAGTCTGGAGGCTCCTTCTTTGGAAGCTTTTAAACAGAGGCTGGATGGTCATCTGTCAGGGGTGCTTTGAAAGCAATTTTCCTGTTTCTTGGCAGAATGGGGTTGGACTGGATGGCCCACTAGGTTTCTTCCAACTCTATGGCTCTATAATCTCCTGTAAGCCAGAAACCATATGGTCTTCCAAATCTTGTTGGATTGCAATTCTCAGAATCATTTGTTAGCCTAAACAATGGTGTGGAATGATGGTTCAGATTCTACAGCACTGCTGGTCACAGCTGGAGCGCTCAAGGGCCAGAGCTTTCCAGTTCTCAGTGAAAGGGTCCCACCCCCATCTCAAGTGCAGTTGGTGGGAACAAGAGATGCTTCTCTGTGATTGCTTCTGTAACTTCATCCTTAAAGAATTGGGGATTCTCCTCTTGTTTAAAAAGCTCCTGAAAACTCACCTATTGCACTTTAGCTTATGGAGAGGAGGAGGACTGATTACAACTCGATATACCCCCCCACCAAAGTGTTGAATACCTACCTTTGTGTATTAGCTTATACCATCTTAGCTCTAATAATAATTTTCAGTGGAACTTTCAAAGAGTTTTTAAGAACTTATTATGTTGTAAAGTGTGGGCTGTACTATGCTATGTTTTATTGAGTTTGTTTTTGATTTGTTAGATGGTTTTTGGCATTGAATGTTTGCCACTGTGTTGTTTTTTTATACTGCAATCTGCCCTGAGTCCCCTTGGAGAGATGGGGGGGGGGGGAGGGGGAGTTGAAAATAAATTATTATAATTATTATAATTACTTTAATAGCATTAATTTTCCTTGCACTCTTCTGCATCTTCACATTCCTGTTTACTTATTTTAATATATCTATCATGCCAAGTGGCAGATTCTCCTGGCAACCAACAATGCAACATCTCGAACATAATGTCATAAAATATATTAAAATGAACAATAAAAACACAGCCAAGGCAACTGGACAGCATCCAATAACGTAGACTTTACTTTAGGTAAAGGTAAAGGTTTCCCCTGACATTACGTCTAGTCATGTCTGACTCTGGGGGGTGGTGCTCATCTCCATTTCTAAGCCGAAGAGCCGGCATTGTCTGTAGACACTCCAAGGCTATGCGGCCAGCATGACTGCATGAAGCGCCATTACCTTTCCATTACCTTCACATTAGCATGTTTTCAAACTGCTAGGTTGGCAGAAGCTGGGGCTAACAGTGGGAGCTCAACCCGCTCCTGGATTCAAATGGCTGACCTTTTGGTCAGCAAGTTCAGCAACTCAGCAGTTTAACCTGCTGTGCCACCAGGGTACTTTGTAGTGCACAAGTTCTTGGCCTCTCCATCATTTGGTATTCTCTTCATATAACCCCAAATATATCTTACAAGTCTGAATAAAGATTATGAGCAAAGATTATGAATGAATGGAATCATTCACTTTATATGTTTTAATCTGTTATTATTCTATGTGTCTTATTGTTTAACCGTGTTAACTTTTTTAAGTATATGGGATAGGTCTTATGACTATGTTTTATGTGGCATTGAATCTTGCAGGTGTTGTAAGCTGCCTTGAGTCCCCGTACAGGGGTGAGAAAGGCGGAGTATAAATGAAGCAAATAAATAGATAAATAAATAATGGTAAATAAACAAAACAGAGTCATTATGAGTCAAGAATAGAAGAAAAAAGGTGCTCACATCTTTGGAATTGTTTTTTGTGTCAGGTGCGACTTGAGAAACTGCAAGTTGCTTCTGGTGTGAAAGAATTGGCCTTCTGCAAGTACGTTGCCCAGGGGATCTCCAGATGTTTTAATGTTTTACCATCCTTGTGGGAGTTTCTCTCTTGACCCTGCATGGGGAGCTGGAGCTGACAGAGGGAGCTCATCCGTTCTCTCCCCAGATTCGAACCTCTGACTTGTCCCTTTTCAGTCCTGCCAGCACAAAGGTTTAACCCATTGCGCCACCAGGGCTCTCATTTTTGGAAATGACATCTACCAAAACAACAATATGATTCTTCCCAGGCTAGATGGTGGCAGGTGTGAAGCCTTTTGAAAATTCAGGAATGAGTGTCACTCTGAAGCTTTAAATTTTAATCAGGGAGGTTAGAAAATGCAAGTAGCTAGAACACCAGGCTATATATTTCTTAGCTACAGTTGCTGAACCTGTTTGACTATTTACATATTTAATGGAGGGCAAATAAAGCCTGTGCCATGCAGCGGATGCCTGGCTTTGTGCTGCCAGTAGTCGCACACCTTCCATGTGCCCAACAGCCTTGCAAGTACCTCGTTGCGCATCAATAATGCATTGGAGACGACTTGTCATTTAATATGAATAAGTTACAAGGCCCTTCTTGAATTACCAGATTAATGGATGACATTGTCCCTGTTGTTGCACTGTGTGCTGGTGTGCTATTTGCTCTTGCATTCAGACTTGTATGGATGCAGGGAGGTGTGTGTGTGTGTGTGGGGGGGGGATTTAGACTTGAAACTACCTTTAATTAACTTTTATTCCATTATGGTTGGAGGTATAACAACATATTGCTTTTGTATTGCACTATTTTTGACCATTGTAGATTTATGGGCCCTTTAAAACTACATCCCTTGTGACATAATTTATTTATTATTTATTTACAGTATTTATATTCCGTCCTTCTCACCCCGTGGGGGACTCAAGGTGGATTACAATGTACATATACATGGCAAACATTCAATGCCATAGACACACAACATATATAGACAGACATAACTGATTGTCAACATGGTTGGAGTCTGTGTGCTTTAACTCCTGCTAAAAGAATTGTTCTCCAGAGCTAGTGTGGTGCAGTGGTTTCAGTGTTGTACTAAGGCTTCAGGAGACTAGAGTCTGCATCTATCTATCTATCTATCTATCTATCTATCTATCTATCTATCTATCCACCATCCACCCACCCACCCACCCACCCATCCTTCCATCCATCCATCCATCCATCCATCCATCCATCCATCCATCCATCTATCTGTCTGTCTATCATCCATCTATCTCTGTCTATATCTATCTATCTATCTATCTATCTATCTATCTATCTATCTATCTGCTCTGTTTGTTTTGAGTGATGTCATAACTAAAAATTTGCTGAATGAATTGCCGCCAAATTTGGCCTCAAGACACCTACTAACTCAAGGAGTGACCATCACTCATTTTGTCATTTGAGAGTTGTAGTTGCTGGGATTTATAGTTGAACTACAATCAAAAAGCATTCTGGGCTTTTTCCAAAATAAAAAAGTAAGAACAGTAAGAACTGAACACTTTGATATACATCTAACCTCTCCCTTGTTACACAACATGAAAGGTAGTGTAGTTTTATCTTTAGGTTATATTTAGATCTTTCTGTACTGCTTGTTGTTATTGTCCTTGTGGCTTATTACTGATTTACAGTTTTATTCTGGTGCTTTTGATTTGATTTACATGAATTCTAGGCTTTCTGTATGTTTGTATTCATAGAATGATAGAGACCACAAGAGCTATCTAGTCCAACCTTCTGCCATGCAGGAAAACAGAATCAAAGTATTTGATAGATGGCCATTCAGCCTCTGCTTACAGTCTGGAAGTTCTTCCTAATGTTCCAAACAGGGCAATAGGGATACAACCTATGCTGAATGGGGTGGAATCTCATTCCCTTGGCGGATATGACCATCTTGTATCTGCCAGCCACATAGGTATTGAAGAAGAGGAACATCTCAGAGAGTTGGCTCCCTAACTCAGCACTGGAATTAAAGTAAAACTCCAGAGGGAGGCGTATCACAGAATCATTGGGATGACCTAAAGCAGTGGTTCTCATGCTGTGGGTTCCCAGGTGTTTTTGGCCTCCAACTCCCAGAAATCCCAGCCAGTTTACCAGCTGTTAGGATGTCTGGGATTTGAAGGCCAAAACATCTGGGGACCCATAGGTTGAGAACCACTGACCTAAAGTCAGTGAGTCTACTCTAGTTGGGACTAAATCTTGCTTGTAGTGAATGTAGAATGCAAATCGTTTGTATTAATCCTTTACAATTTGAAGTTCTGCTGCACACAAGCCCGGGGGGTTTCACCTTAAAAGACATCTTATGAATCTTTTAAATAACAAGACAGAGCAAGGTTAGGCATGTTCTTTGGTGCTTACTTAGCCCATTTCTGTCTCCAGAGTTTATGGTTGGACACCTAGGAACAAAAACCCATTGGGACACATTACGATGTAATCTTATTTAGCACCCCAAAGACAGAGTCTAACAAAATGTATTATTTGTCCAGATCTATAATTAGGATCTATAACTCAATTTGGGCAGATCATCAGTCTCTGGTGGATGTGTTGGTGGCTAATGAATAAAATATGGCAAAAGCTAGGGAGTTTGGGAGTGATCCTGGACTCATCGCTGAGCCTGGAACCCTAGGTCTCGGCGGTGGCTGGGAGAACTTTTGCACAATTAAAGCTTGTACACCAGCTGCGCCCGTTCCTTGGGAAGTCTGACTTGGCCAGGGTGGTCCACGCTCTGGTTACATCCCGAATAGACTACTGCAATGCTCTCTACGTGGGGCTGCCTTTGAAAACTTCTCAGAAGCTACAATTAGTCCAGCAGTCAGCAGCCAGGTTGTTAGCTGGAGCTGCGTACAGGGAGCATACCACTCCTCTGTTGTGCCAGCTCCACTGGCTGCCGATTAGCTTCCGGGCACAATTCAAAGTGCTGGTTTTAACCTTTAAAGTCCTGAATGGTTCTGGTCCAGCTCACCTGTCCGAGCGTATCTCCTGCTATGAACCATCACGAAGCTTAAGATCATCAAGAGAGGCCCTGTTCTCGATCCCACCACTCTCGCAGACGCAGTTGGTGGGGATGAGAGACAGGGCCTTCTCAGCAGTGGTCCCCCGTCTGTGGAACTCTCTCCCTAAGGATATCAGGTTGGCCACCTCCCTCCTGTCATTTAGAAGACAACTGAAGACCTGGCTCTGGGACCAGGTGTTCGATTAGAGGCCAGCGGCAATAGGAAAAGGAAATCTGGATTTTGCAATATGGATTCTCCCGGCTCGGCTTGGTTTTACTGGCACTTTAATCTATTAATTTATTGTTAAATTTTACGGATGATGTTGTATAATGTTTTAAAATGATTTTATGGTGAATTGTAATTTTTATGGTATTGATGCTGTTAGCATCCTCTGATGCTTATGTGAGACCGCGCTGAGTCCCCCTTGTTGGGAGAAGGGCGGGATATAAATATATGAAATAATAAATAAATTGTGAAGAATAAACATGTTACTGACCTTCAGAGCCCTACAGTCCAAAGGAGTGTACTTAATGTAAAGCTAGACTGGAGCCCAAATCCTATAGTGTTTGCTAGAAGGACTGAGAAATGGGATTCCAAAACAGCATAATTTGAATAATGGGAATGAAGTTTAGCAAGGGGCCACTCAGGATCCAGTTTCATTTTTGGAGCAGAGCTGTACAGCTTTTCATTAGTTTATGGAGCGACTTGAGAAACTGCAAGTCGCTTCTGGTGTGAGAGAATTGGCCATCTGTAAGGACCTTGCCCAGGGGACGCCCGGATGATTTGATGTTTTTATCATCCTTGTGGGAGGCTTCTCTCATGTCCCCGCATGAGGAGCTGGAGCTGATAGAGGGAGCTCATCCGCTTCTCCCCGGATTCGAACCGGCGACCTTCATGAATTTGGTTTTGATGCAGCAGGTGGCATCGGACATTTTCAGGAAACTGCAAAACATGAATGGGACTGCTTCTATGATAATTTCCCAGTTGATTGAAGTTGCTAATACAGTATATATTAATAGAGATGTTAGTAAGGAATATGCAGGGGGAAATGAAGGACCAGAAGGAGCCTGAAATGAAAGCATATTTGCATGATGGTAGAAGAGGTTGGAATTACCTGTCCGAATGTATCACTCCCTATGAGCTAGGAATTTAAGATCTTCTGGGGAGGCCCTGCTCTCGATCCCACCTTTGTCGCAGGTGTGCCTTGTGGGGACAAGAGACAGGGCCTTCTCAGTGGTGGCTCCTCGGCTATGGAATTCCCTCCCAAGGGAATATTAGATCGGCCCCCTCCCTACTGACATTCCAAATGTGTGTTCACTGTGGCATTAAATTGTGCCAGTGTAAGTCGCCTTGAATCGCCTTCGGGCTGAGAAAGGCGGCACAGAAGTGCAGTAAACAAACAAATAAATAAAACTGAGGGCTCCGAGAAAGCGGAAAGAGGGGAGCTGGACCTGTCTGGGGAATGATTAGCTCATGACTTTCCTTCTTTTAACAAGGCAATCACATATGCAGGAGTGTGGAGCTGCAAAGAAAAGCAAAAGAAATCCACAAGCATGTGGACAATTTCAACAGAAAGGAGGAAACCATGAAAATGAACGAAATCTGGCTACCAGTATTAAAAAACTCTAAAATTACAACGGCAAAACAACAGAGGGGAAACAATCAGGCACATCTAATCACCTCTCAACAAAAGATTGCCTCAGGCACTGCCAGGCCATCAAATACTAATCAAGGTGGTCAGTTGAAACATTCACACCTAGCTCCAGCAGGCAAGAGTTCTTTGTCCCACCCTGGTCATTCCACAGATATATAAACCCACTTTCCTAGTTCCAATAGACCTCACAACCTCTGAGGATGCTTGCCATAGATGCAGGCAAAACGTCAGGAGAGAATGCCTCTAGAATATGGCCATAAAACCTACAACAACCCAAAACAAAAGAAATAGCAGGAAAAAAGGTGGATGGGTGCAGAGGAGCATACAGGAGCACACCAGAAGTGAATGATGCACTCAAGAAAATGGCAGAAAATGGAGGGATGGGCTTGCAAGTGATGAGTGTAGAGGAGGGAGTACCGGAAAGAATCCCAAAAAGGGTCACACCTCACCAAAAGAACTGACTTTGGTTAAACCTGCGGCCGAAGGACACCTATGAAACCAAAAACTTACTTAAAATATTAAGATTCTTTTTGGAACTCAATTGTGAGGTTCTTGAGTGCAAACTTTGTAAACAACCCCAGAATGGAATGGAATAATCAGAATACTGTATATACTCGAGTATAAGCCTAGTTTTTCAGCCCCTTTTTTAGGCTGAAAAAGCCCCCCTTGGCTTATAATCAAGTCAATGTTATTTATAATTTTACTCTGGAATTAGTATTATTTTAATTAGATTTATTTTTATTATTACACTTACATTATTTTACTCTATTATTATTATTATTATTTTATTACATGTATTATTTTACTCTATTTATTATTATTATTATTATGCTCTATTGTTATTGTTATAATTATTATTTTACTCTATTATTACTTTTATTATTTTACTCTACTTAGTTTTGTTATTACATTTATTATTTTACTCTATTATTATTATTATTGGAAGGATACATAAGCACATTTACATTGAAGAAGGTTAGAATGATGGTTTAATCAGAATTGGAAAGTCTTATTTTAAATTAAGACTGCATCAATAGGAGCATAGTGTCTAGATCTAAGGAAGTAATGCTACCCCTCTATTCTGCCCTGGTTAGACCACACCTGGAATATTGTGTCCAATTCTGGGCACCACAATTCAAGAGAGATATTGACAAGCTGGAATGTGTCCAGAGGAGGGCGACTAAAATGATAAAAGGTCTGGAGAACAAGCCCTATGAGGAGCGGCTTAAGGAGCTGGGCATGTTTAGCCTGAAGAAGAGAAGGCTGAGAGGGGATATGATAGCCATGTATAAATATGTGAGAGGAAGCCACAGGGAGGAGGGAGCAAGCTTGTTTTCTGCTTCCTTGGAGACTAGGACGTGGAACAATGGCTTCAAACTACAAGAATGGAGATTCCATCTGAACACGAGGAAGAACTTCCTGACTGTGAGAGCCATTCAGCAGTGGAACTCTCTGCCCTGGAGTGTGGTGGAGGCTCCTTCTTTGGAAGCTTTTAAACAGAGGCTGGATGGCCATCTGTCAGGGGTGATTTGAATGCGATATTCCTGCTTCTTGGCGGGGGGTTGGACTGGATGGCCCATGAGGTCTCTTCCAACTCTTTGATTCTATGATTTTATGATTTTATGATTCTATGATTACAGCTTTATGTAAATATTAAAAACTTTTCACCTACGGATGCCTCAATTAATGTAATTTTATTGGTATCTATTTTTATTTTGAAAAATACCATTGGCGGCTGCATTTCCCTCCCTTGGCTTATACTTGAGTCAATACGTTTTCTTAGTTTTTTGAGGTCAAATTAGGTGTCTCGGCTTATATTCGGGTCGGCTTATACTCGAGTATATACGTTATGTTATGTCTACTAATATTGGAGTATTATCTGTAATTCATATATAATTGCTAACTGTTCAACCAGAAGACCTGCTCAACAATTTTAAAACACCCTCTGGACAGGGAGGCGCATAATTAGGATTATTATGTGAGGATTTCTTTTTGTTTATCTGTGGTGGTGGATATCATGAAAATTATGCATGGATCTTTTCTTCTTCTTTTTCTCATCAGTTATCATTAATGTTAGAGTATTTTGTGTATTTTTACCTTCCAATGTGGCTTAAGGAAGCCAAAAGATTGGAACTCCTGCTAACACACTGGCGAAGTAAAAAGAATAAAGTGGAAATAAAAATATGGAGAAAGAGGTGCAGTGAAATAATTATTGTTGTTGCTGTTGTTATTTCATAGAATCATTGAGGTGGAAGAGAACCCGTGGGCCACCCAGTTCAACCCCCTGCCAAAAAGCAGGAAAATCCCATTCAAAGCACCCCTCACAGATGGCCATTCAGTCTCTGTTTAAAAGCCTCCAAAAAAGGAGCCTCCATCACACTCCAGAGCAGAGAGTTCCACTGCTGAACAGCTCTCACAGTCAGAAAGTTCTTCCTAATGTTAAGGTGGAATCTTTTCTGAAGTTTGAAGCCATTGTTCCTAGTCTCCAATGCAGCAGATAACTAGCACATTGAATTTTACTGAAGAGTTGAGTTGAACTTGTGCATTTTCACCAGTGTTGATCCAGTTTTAAGTGGAGACAGGAAGAGGAAAAACCATCTTCAGCACTGTGTTTGGAAATGGATTATGCATCAAGGGATGAGAAGGCCTGTTTACATATTCCAAGCACAGGTACAATTATTTATCAAATACTAATCCTTTGGGAAAATACTAATCAAAAGGATCTATGTTAACCCATGAAATTTCCTAGACTGCTTTATCAGATACAGACTAGGTAGCGGCTCGCGATAAAACAAATGAAACAGTGGCAGCATGACAAATTTTGGGGACATCAAGACATGATGAAGCAGGATGATATAATGGCTTTTAGAAGACATAACCAGAAAACAATATTATTTTTTTTAAAGGGAGTTGAAAAGAAATGATAATTAGAACCAAAGTGTTAATGAGTGAGGGAACAAGGGAAATAGTTCAATGTTGCAACATTAAAGAACCAAAACTAGGACAACTGACATTTTGAGTTTAGCGATCATAAGGGTTGTCTTAATAGTTTCTTTGGTTTCCTGTGGCATTGTGTTATAAAGTTTGCAACAGGAAATATTATTGTCCTGGCTTCTCATTTAATATGCTTTATTAAACACACACAGAGTGAGTACATAAACCTGGGTTAAAAACCGTGACAAATATATATATATTAAAAAAAATAGGTGTGTGCATTCACATCCTTTTGTTCTTATCTACTTCTTGTTAACTTTTATTTTAACTGGCAGGGAGTTATTTGCAAGATGTAAAAAAAAACCCCTTCAGTCTTGATTTCATTGGGGTTCTCCAAATGCCACCTGCATCCGCTAGTACTCATTCTGAATGTGGTTCATACAAAGTTGTAAGATTGGTTTCCTTCTTCTCAAAATTTGTATGCATTTTGGCATACACATTTTTGTACATCTAATATAACTTTTTTCTATTAATTATGTGTATTTGTTCTATTTTTTTTTGCTACTAGACACATTCCTGGAGCCTCCAGTGGCACAGTGAGTAAAACCACTGAGCTGCTGAACTTGCTGACCGAAAGACTGGCGGTTCAAATCCAGAGAGCAGGGTGAGTTCCCACTGTTAGCCCCAGTTTCTGCCAACCTAGCAGTTCAAAAACATACAAATGTGAGTAGATCAATAGGTACAACTCCAGCGGGAAAGTAATGGACACAGCCATACCGGCCACATGTCCTGGAGGCATCTACGGACAATGCTGGCTCTTCAGCTTAGAAATGGAGATGAGCATTACCCCACCCAGAGTCGACACGACTAGACTCAATGTCAAGGCGAAACCTTTACCTACACATTTCTAGCAATTTGCTTAAAATTTGGCATAATTTTGTCTATTGAAATTGTCCATAGTTTTGTCCTCAAATATGCAGATTTTAGAGGTAAGAGAAACTTTGTTTTGTAATTGTGTTGCAATTGTCCTGTAATGTTGCAGTAACCTTCCCTGGTGCGATAGGACCCTTCCATTCCTGTCTTAGCATGTGGGCAGTAAAGTGATGTCAGGTGTCAAGATGCTCCTTCCTTCACCACTTCTCCTCTCTGTTCCCAAAATGGCAATTTTTATATATATGTGTGTGTGTGTGTGTGTGTGTGTGTGTGTGTGTATACAACCCCTTTGTTGTACCAGCTCCACTGGCTGCCGATTTGCTACCGGGCTCAATTCAAGGTGCTGGCATTGGCCTATAAAGCCCTAAACGGTTCCGGCCCAAGATACCTATCTGATCGCATCTCGACCTATGAGCCCACCAGGACCTTGAGATCGTCCGGGGAGGCCCTGCTCTCGATCCCGCCTGCTTCACAGGCACGGCTGGCGGGGACGAGAGATAGGGCCTTCTTGGTGGTGGCTCCTTGGCTGTGGAACACCCTTCCCATGGACATCAGACTGGCCCCTTCCCTGATGATATTCCGCAGGAAATTAAAGACTTGGCTGTTCAAGAAGGCGTTCGAACAAGTAGTGTAATGATTGGTAATTGACTATAGGAATGGAACAACAGAAAATGATACTGGATTGTGGTTCTGACGATGAGATGACGCAGAATGGCTTTTGTAGTAATGATGATGTTTTGATGATGATGTTTATGTTAATGATGGATTGTGGATTGTTTTTATATTGTGTCTTGCATTTTGAACCTTGTTTTTTCTATGTTGTACACCGCTGTGAGTCGCCCCTGGGCTGAGAACAGCGGTATATAAGCAAAATAAATAAATAAAATATATAAGAGTTGTGCAACTGCGCTATTTTTTAAAAAGTAACATCAGTAGTGCAAGAAGGCAAAGTTTGGAAGGTTGATTACAGTACCACAGATTGGTGAAATGGCACAAATGTGGAAATGAAGAGAGTTATGATATCAAGGATACTCAATGAGTATGTATCTGTTATCAACAATAATGTGACTGTAATGGAATAACACGTTCACGTGATAAACACATTCCTGAAAACAGAGTGTCATAAAAACATTTAAAAGTGCATGCCAGCTCTGTAGCAAAAGAACTGTGCCTTGTATTACATTTTTATTTTGCTTTTCGAATCCAGCATTGACAAATACATTAATGGTGCACCCACACTGTAGACTTAACACAATTTGACACTGCTTTCGGTGTCACTGGGAGTTATAGTTTTACAAAACATTTAGCCTTCTCTGCTAAAGAGTACTGGTGCCTCAATAGACTCTAGCACCTAGGATTCCACAGCCTTGAGCTATGGCAGTTAAAGTGGTGTCAAACAGCATTAATTCTACAGTACAGAGACAACTGTATTCATAACCAGAGCTTAGGAAAGTTACGATTTGTAACTACAACTTACAGATTTAACATTTGTAACTATAACTTTTATGAGATCTGGTGAACAGTGGTATGCAAAACTATCTTGTCTAATGGGCAAATCCCGGAAAGTGACTTTTGGATGTCTAGGAATGTCAATACTGAAAGTGAATCAGACATAAGAAAGGCTATACAATTGTTGTTGTGTTTTCCCTGTGTTCTTTTTAGCCACTGGGCGCTGAACTTGGCAGACCTTTGGTGTCACTGTGCAGGAATCACTTTCTGTTCTTGGATTCAGACCCAATCTCATTCCGTTTGCCGTGCGGCTGAGGTTACCTGGCATCGTGCACCTGGTTGGAATTATATGGCCTCGCAAACACCATTACAGCACAGCTGTCGGATGGGACCTGGGAGGTGGTTTTAGTATATTTGATTAGGAAGTTTCAGTTACACTGCGGGAGTCACATGGCTCCCGTGCGTTACATAAAACGAGAGTTGGACATCTGGCTGATCTCTTTATGTTTTCTCCCTTTCTTTCGAGTTGATATATGGAAGAAATTTATTGCTCATGAATTGGGATACAAGTGACTCACGCTGACAGAATGAGTCTGCCCCAGGGCAGTGAAACCCTTTGTAAACATCCTTTTCGTCAGGGCCACCCAGAGGTTTTCTAAGGCCCCAGGGCAAGATTAAAGCATTTATTTACTACACTGGTACTCCAGTCTTGCTCATAGTCCCTTGGTATGTGTGTGCATGCTGTGCAGAGAGGCATTCACCTTTAAACTCACAACTACCCTTTGAGGTGTGCAAGGTAGGGACAGAGACTTGCTTATGGCCATCCAGTGGGGTCTTATGAAGGGTTACCACAGTGAAAATTGGTAAAGGCTATTTTACTTTTAATTGTTGCATATCAAAGCTAAAATTTAGCAAGTGTTGCTCATGAAGCAGCCAGGAACAAGTTGAGCATCCCTTCTCTGAAATATTTTGGACTAGAAGTGTTTGAGATTACAGCGTTGCCTTACTTATCGCAGGTATTCTGTTCCAGGACCACTCATGATAAGTGAAAATAGGGATGTGCCACCCACTCAACGGTGGCCTCCTCCTCCTTGCTGATTCCACTGCTCCCAGCCTTGGAGGACCCTTGGGCGCTGTGGATGGCACTGCCAGGTTGGGCTGAGACCTGGTCTGAGGCCTCAGCCCAGCCTGGCAGTGCTGTCAACAAAGCCCAAGGAGCTTCCGAGCCTGGGAGCAGAAGATGCAACAAGGAGGAGGAGGCCACCACCAAGTGGGAGACAAGCCCCAGGGTAAGGCCCAGCACCTGGCTCCCCCTCCCCTCCTTCTCTTCCTCTACCTCCCTCGCCCCACGGCTCCTGGGAGGGGGAGAGGAAAAAACCTCGAAGCAGTGAGTCCGCAATAAGCGAACCCCAAAATAGAGAGGGATCACTGTACTTTGCATTTTGCAATATTTGTATATACTGTTCATAATGAGCTATCTTAGAGATGGAACCCAAATCTAAAGAGGAAATCAATTTATGCTCCATTTACACCTTCTACACATAGCCTGAAGGTGATTTTATACAGTAAATAATTCTGTGCATGAAAAACTTCAGACATCCATGTGGACAATTTTAGAGTATTTCAAAATCATAGATAAGAGATGTTCAACCTGTCACAAACCACAACAGCTGAAATTCCCTTCTTTATATGTATAATAGATACAATAGCTCTCTCCAGTTTTCATTCTGACAACTCTATATGTGAACAAGGACTGGCACCTAAGAGTTCTCTATATAAGGTGAAAACAACAACAACAACAACAACAACAACATTATTTGTAGACTGCCCTATCTCCCCGAAGGGACTCAGGGCGGTTTCCAACACATATGGCAAGCATTCAATGTCAACAATAAAAACTAGTAACCACTAAATTAAACTGTCCCTTGGACACCAGCGGCCCATTATCCCCATCTACATCTTATTATTATTCCTGCCTGTTGAGGGTATGGCTAGATATTAGATAACCAATTTACTGACATATTAACTCGCCATTCAAAGGCTGAATCAGTGAACCCTTGGTATCCACTGGAGTTTGACTCCAGAATCCGCTGTGGATATCAAAATCCAGTGATGCTCAAAGTCCCATTATATACAATGGTGTTACTACAGGGATATCAGGGACAATAATGTCCCTGATATCAAATGGTGTCCCAGATATCAAATGGCAAAAATCAAGGTTTTTTAAACCAATGAATGAATGAATTGGTGGAGGCAGAATTCATGACTACGGAGGACTAACTATTGCAGAATTTATAAAAGGCTCCCAAATTACCAAAGTGCCCCAAGGCTCTAAAAGCCATTTTGTTTCATTTGGTAGAGGCCATCTTGTCAAGATACAATGGATCTTTCCTCAAGTAGGAACTTGTTGTCCACTCATTTCCTGTTTGGAAAAAAGTCCTTTTGATTAATTTTTACCCAGATGCTCTCACATCCTGGCTTCCAGGATTTAAGTAATGGATCTTTTCACAAATGTAAACATCCTTGACATATATAATGACCCCCCTCCTCCTTTGGGTGTATTTCTCTGAAATAGATTATATCTCTCTTTTTTCTACATTCCATTCATGATTCATCTCACCAGGTTTCAGTGATGCCTATTATATCATATTTGTTTGCTGTATTAAGAGTTCAAGTTCATCTTGTTTACTTCATATGCTCTATGCATTCATATAGAGGCATCTAATACCATGGATCATTGTCTCTAACTACTTATTTAAGTTTTTCCCCTCACAATGTTGGCGTTTTGAACTATTTGCTCTGTTGGGTTGTTGTAAGTTTTTTCGGGCTGTATGGTCATGTTTCAGAAGAATTTTCTCCTAACATTTCGCCTGCATCTATGGCAGGCATCCTCAGAGCTTGTGAGGTCTGTTGGAAACTAAGAAAATTGGGTTTATATATATCTATGGAATGTCCAGGGTGGGAGAAAGAACTGTTTTATGTGTTACTGATTTTATTTATGATTATATATTATATGTTAATGTTTAAATGTTTTTAAATGTTTTGTGTTGCTGAGCATTGAATCTTGCCTCTGTAAACTGCCTTGAGTCACCCACGGGCTGAGAAAGGTGGTATACAAATATAGTAAATAAATAAATAAATAAATCTTGTCTGTTTGAGGTAGGTGTGAATGTTTCAACTGGCCACCTTGACTACCATTTAATTACCTAGCAGTGTCAAGGGGTGGCTTCTTACTGCCTGGGGAATCCTTTGTTGAGATCTGATTAACTGTCCCTGATTGTTTCTTGTCGGGAGTTTTCCCATGTTTGAGTGTTGTTCTTTATTGACTGTTATGATTTTAAAGGTTTTTTTAAAAAATAATACAGATTTTGTTCATTTTCATGGTTTCTTCCTTTCTATTGAAATTGTCCATATACTTGTTGATTTCAATTGGCTTCTCCGTGTAGTCTGACATGGTGGTTGTTAGAGTGGTCCAACATTTCTGTGTTCTGAAATAATATGCTGTGTCCAGGTTGGTTCATCAAGTGCTTTGCTATGGCTGACTTCTCTGGTTGAAGTAGTCTGCAGTGCCTTTCATGTTCCTTGATTCCTGCCTTCAAGAATATTATCTCTCTCTTCTGTAGAGCCCTCTTTAAAGCCCTGAGATTTATTAGTCACTTGGCAAGAACATATCTGCCAACTGCTGTGAGCTGCAACCCATCACTTCCCAAAAATCCATCTTCATGAAACTGTAGATCAAGGTCCAAGAAAGCCAAATCTTTCCTGACAGCACCATCTGTGAAGCTCATTGTTCACCTTCACTATTTTTCTCCCCATTTTTGGGCTGTGTCTTTCAGCTAGGAGGAAAGACCAAATTACATGTGCTTCAAGGAAGTTTAGTTTCCTGCCCAGGGTCTCATAATCCCCTTGGATATCCTGAAGTGTCCTTGGTTCCCATGTAGACCAAAAGGAAGGGGTGACGATCAGTGGGCTTGACCAGTCTTGCCAACCTCTCTGTTCTATCATGGATATTTTTGCCGCCGCATATTTCTTGAGATGTCTGAAGAGGTGATTCCTCCCCTTCCCTACTGCTTTAAAACAAGAAAGGAATGCAGTAATCTACTTGTCTGTTTCTAACGAAGGCCATATGATTAATGACAATAATTAGTGTAATTACTGTAATTTGAACAGAGATATATCACACAAGGGAAGACTGGCAAGGAGATCTGCCTAGTATTCAGGTACTAACTGCCAATGGTCAGCTCCAAGGACTCCATATGGTTTTCTGACTGTTTTTGGTCTTCAGCCCAGAACTATATAGCCCTTCAAATAGAGGCCCATCATCTGATATTGAGGAGAATCTCTTTTCAATGAAGTTGGACACATTGCCACTTTATCAAGTTGGTGCATGAGCTAAAAATTCTGAGAAAGTACTTTGTTTTGGACTGAGAGTCAGATTCTTCCAGCCAACCTGTCCATGTGAGATCCTGGGAATTCTTAGCTATGCTACTGGGGGAATCTGGAAGTTCTTGTTTTCCAAAAGTTAGCTTTCCCAAGCTCTGGTTGGGAGCTTCAAAAAACAGAACACTCCTCCATAAGGTTCTTGTGGGTTTTTTTCGGGCTATAGGGCCATGTTCTAGAGGCATTTCTCCTGACGTTTCGCCTGCATCTATGGGAGCATCCTCAGAGGTAGTGCTCACTACCTCTGAGGATGCTTGCCATAGATGCAGGTGAAACGTCAGGAGAAATGCCTCTAGAACACGGCCCTGTAGCCCGAAAAAACCCACAAGAACCTAGTGATTCCAGCCATGAAAGCCTTCGACAATACTCCTCCATAACTTAGATTTTAAAAACTGGTTTAGGGATTCTATCTTTTCAAACTTTTTCAAACTTTTCCCTATGAAATGTGCAACAACTGAACCTAATTCTCTCACTCCATGATTTGAACAGATTTGTATGAGTTGGATCATGCTTCTGTCATGCCTGAACTTACCTGCACATGCGGTATTGGCACAGACCTCACACACTCTTACCTGTCTTTAATTTGCATGGATAAGATGATTTGCCACGAGTCTGTCCATAAACACATTTTTCACCCTGGAGCGATTCAGACAGACTCCTAGCGACATGCCTTTGAAACAAGACGGAGATCCTCCAGCTAGCAGGGAGTTAAACCAGCCCCACAGTTCCCTCCAGAGCTTGTCTTTGCTTGTCTCCCTGTTTGCAGAAGCTTGCTTTCAGGGTTGAGCTTGAGCTTTTCCAGACAATTCTCCATGGTGGGCAAGGTAAAATGTTATTTGAGGTCTCCAGCTAAGTTAACAGTCCAGGGTCTTGTTAGTTACTTCCTATTGTTTTTATGTCTACAAGTTGACTCATGGCAACCCTAAGGCAAATCTATAGGGTTTTCTGGGTCCAAGAGTGTGTGGCTCAAGGTCACCTAGTGGGTTTTCATGCCGGAATCTGGTTACTATTAGATGTAAAGGGGTGTATACATTTTAGGGACACCATGTATTTGGGTCCATATCCGAAATAGATTCTGTAATGTTATGAACATTTGTAAACATGTTAGAGAAATTAGTATAATTATAAGGTAAATTATTTTTGGGAGGGGGTGAAAGTATGGAATATTAAAAGTGACAAGCTGGAATGTGTCCAGAGGAGGGTGACTAAAAGATCAAGGGTCTGGAGAACAAGCATTATGAGGAACGGCTTAAAGAGCTGGGCATGTTTAGCCTGCAGAAGAGAAGGCTGAGAGGAGACATGATGAGGGCCATGTATGTGAGGGGAAGTCATTGGGAGAAGGAAACAAGCTTGTTTTCTGCTGCCCTGGAGATTGGGATGTGAAACAGTGGCTTCAAACTACAAGAAAGGAGATTCCACCTGAACATTAGGAAGAACTTCCTGACTGTGAGAGCTGTTCAGCAGTGGAATTCCCTGCCCTGCAGTGTGGTGGAGGCTCCTTCTTTGGAGGCTTTTAAACAGAGGCTGGATGGCCATCTGTCAATGGGGCTTTGAATGCAATTTTCCTGCTTCTTGGCAGGTGGTTGGACTGGATGGCCCATGAGGTCTCTTCCAACTCAATGACTCTATTATTCTGTAGAGTAGGAGGAGGGAGCAAACTTGTTTTCTGCTTTCCTGGAGACTAGGACGCGAAGCAATGGCTTCAAACTACAAGAAAGGAGATTCCATCTGAACATGAGGAAGAACTTCCTGACTGTGAGAGCCATTCAGCAGTGGAACTCTCTGCCCCGGAGTGTGGTGGAGGCTCCTTCTTTGGAAGGAGGCTGGATAGCCATCTGTCAGGGGTGATTTGAATGCAATATTCCTGCTTCTTGGCAGGGGGTTGGACTGGATTATTATTATTATTATTATTATTATTATTATTATTATTATAACTTTATTTGTACCCCGCTAGCATCTCCCCAAGGGATTCGATGTGGCTTACACAGGCCGAAGCCCACGAGGTTTCTTCCAACTCTTTGATTCTATGATTCTATGATTAGCACTTGGTTGAATGTTTGAAGAGATTTTGAAAAGACTGAGATATATGGTAGTTAGAGTGAGAGAGATGAGTCTCTCCAAGTTGAGACTATGAAAGAGGAGATGTGAGTTTGAGTCACTGAGTAGGGTCAGTCCAGAATGGGATGTGTTAAATAAATAGGTGCGTATGCTTTGTGATGTGAGCATTGGACGATGTATCCTCATCTGGTCTTGTATAACTGTTGTGCAAGCAGACAAATACTTGCAGCGACTGTCAGGCCCCTTCATTTTATGAATAACATCACTACACAACAGGCATGGACAAAGCATAGTAGTCTGTTGCCTGATTGTTTGCACAACAGTGTGATTTAGGATCATAGACCAAGATCCTACATCAGGAGATGATTCTCCAAAACATAGCTGTATGTCTTATAGTGCAAGCCCTGCCCCAAAGCTGACCTTTCTAGTGTGTCGTTGGAGAGTAGAGGAAGCACATTCAGCTATTTTCCCTTTCACCAGTATCCTCAGGGACCTCCTGGGTCTGAAGATGATGTTATTGCTGTGTCTGTAGCCAAAGGAAAACAGCTGGAAACATCTACGTTGTTTCCCTCTGTCTCCACTGACTTGGAAATGACATATCCCAAGATATTGCAGAGGATGGAATTCTGTTCTGACTGCTCCATGAACAAATTTCTCTCAAAGCCCATCTTTCAGTGTGCCAGCCCTCAGAGAGGGCTGGCACACTGTCAGGGGTGATTTGAATACAATTCAAATCACCATCCTCTGCAACAATTCCATCCTCTGCAACAATTTTTAAAAACGAGCAATTATGGTTTAATTTGGACTTATAATGTCATAATTCACTAAAAAGTCCAGGGCCATTCAGAAATATATAGGTAAAGTACTCTCGACTGATCACCAGCCAGTTTTGTTTGAGTTCCTCCAATGAAGGAGAGCATAACATCCTCTGAAGCAGTCAATTACATTGTTCATCTGGGACAGAGGTAAGAACTAATTTCTGCTTCCCACCCCCCAACCCTAGCCCCATGGGCCACACTCCCATGCAGCAAGTCCAAATACTTCCTTTTTCCCTCTCGAGCTCCGTTCAAAATGGTAACAAGAAGAAATCACAACACGTACCATCCCCATTCTGCAAAAAAGAGGGATATCTGCAGATAGTAAACAATTCTGCGTGGGGGAATTTTGAATGTTTTTACACAATTGGGGGACTTTCTGTGTGGTTTGGGACAAAAAATTAAAAATGGCGAAGTTGCAGGCCTTTGGGGAGTTTCAGGACACACAAAAGTGAAGTGTAGGGACTATAAACGGTCCATGGGAACCCTCTCTAGGCATTTCCTGGGTCCTCAGGCACAACATTATGGTATGTTTCTGTCAGATGTTCATTATAGAGTTATACTGGATTGCATAATAATGCCTATAGGTGTCATTTCTAGGCATTTCCTAGGTCCTCCGGCATGGCTTGGGTTAGAAATAGATCAGGTTCACTACTACACATGGTTTTATGTATCCATGTGAAGTCCTGAAATGTATCCCCCATGAAAACAGGGATGGTATTGCATACCACACTGCTGCTGAAAAATGCATGAGGCCCATTCAACTATACGAAGTCAGCACTATATTCTACTACCTTAGCACCCACCTATGGAATCCCGGGCTGTATAGTTTGGCTTCTGCGATCTAGGAATATTTATATAACTTTATTTTTGTACCCCGACTTCATCTCCATGAAGGGACTTGGGATGGCTTACACATGGCACGAAGTGCCTAAAACAATGTATAAAATAAAATAAACACACAGTACAATACAAGATAAACCATTAGTATATAAAATAACAATTTGAACTCAAAACATCATCCAATAACCTATGGCATCAACGGTCATAAAAACATGGCAAACTGTAAACAAGTAGAAAGGAAAGGGATGGTGCAAGTTGTAGCTAAGGAACAAGGGCAAGGGATGAAAGTGCCGTGCTGTATCATAATTGTGGACCATTGAGTTAGACATTTTCAAAGGCTTATCTAAACACCCAAGTCTTCAATTCCTTCCGGAAGGAGGACAGTGTGGGGGCTGCCTAATCTCCCTGGGAAGGGTGTTCCAACGCCAGGAGGCCACCACTGAGAAGGCCCTCTCCCTCGTCCCCACCAACTATGCTTGTGACAGTAGCAGGACTTCGAGAAGGGCCTCCTTGGTAGATCTTAATGCTCATGCAGGCACATAGGGGAGGATGCGGTCACAAAGATAGGCAGGGCCAAAAACGTTTAAGGCTGAATAGGTGATTACCTGCACTTTATTTATTCTATTTATTTATTTCATACACTTTTACCCCACTCTTCTCCCCCCAAGGGGGGACTTAGGGCGGCCTCACATAAACATCGTATGATGCTATCATCATATAAATAGTCAACAAATACATAAAACATTAAAAGCAATTCATTAAAACAATAGATTAGTCACACCACTTAAAACCAAATCCAAGTCTGGGGTTAATATAATGTCGTAATATCCAAGTCTTTTTTCCAATTGCTGCTGTCCACTAATCGAATGCCTGGTCGCAAAGCCAAGTCTTCCATTTTCTTCTAAAGGACAAGAGGGAGGTGGCTAACCTGATGTCCCTAGGGAGAGAGTTCCACAGGCGGGGGGCCACTGCCGAGAAGGCCCTGTCTGTGTGGTTTGGGAGATACGTTCGGACAGGTAATCTGGGCCAGAACCACTTAGGGTTTTAAAGGTTAAAACCAGCACTTTGAATTGGAACTGGAAACTTATCAGCAGCCAGTGGAGCTGTTTTAGTAGGGCTGTTGTCCATCCTCTACTTGTGGTGGTTGTCTACTAGTTACATTATCAGAAGCAATATGCCTCTGTGGACAACCTGCTGGAGGCCCTCATGTCCTGAGCATGGATATCTCAGAAGCCTTTGAGTGACCACAGTGGGGAACAAAATGCTGAACCTGATGAAACATTGGTCATATCCACAAGCCCTACCATTGGGCAGAATGAGACAGCTGCTTCAGGTGACAGATGATGGGACGTGGCAATAAGATGTGGAAAGAGAAAATGACGTGCCCTGTGCTGCAAACCTACCTGGTTCAAATCCTAAGGAGAAGATAGCCTTTCCCCCTTTAAATAGTTCTTTCCCCCTTCCTCACTCAGCTGTCCCCCTCACGCCTGCAGGTCAGACCTGGGGCTCTGCTGGACGAGACACTTGCAACCTGACCCTTTGGTCCTCCTCCCTCCCCGACCCACCCAGCTGTTCCTCCTTCATTTTCTCTCTGCTGCTGAATTCTTTATGCCTGTCACCAGGACAAGAGGAAGGGAAAGAGGGTTAAAGGGCAGTGTATTTTAAACAATCTTTGCAACAAAGAGAGAGGGAGAGAGAGAGAGTCATGAAAACATCTCCAGGGACAAAAGCAATGTGTGAAATGTATGGAGATGTTTTGCAAGATAGAGGCCTCATCTACACTGATCATTTCATGTAGTTTTGAACTGGTATTGCAGGAAATGGTTTCACTGTGCAGATGATTACATAGGAAGTCCTGGAACCAGTTTGAGGCCTGGAGGGTGATTACCCAAACCACAGAGCGGTGATGTGCCTTAAGGACTTCCTTTCAAGTGTTTTTTGTGTTTGTTGTCTGACTGCCACAGTTTCAAGCTAGCTTCGAACTGCATTAAATGGGTTCATAATAATTTGTGGGTGGGTGATACCAAGCCCTGGAAGATGAACAAGTAGGATTTTAGACAGATGGTATCCCTCACTGCTGGGTTTCCATGCTCACAAGGATGCTATGCTGGATGAGACCACAGCGGCCATCCAGTCCAACTCTCAACACACATCAAGCTATTTACCATGCTATTCTGAGGCTGCAACTTCTAGAATTCCAGCATGGCCAGTGTGTGAGAATCCATCAACCTCAAATATAACCGTTCAACAGCTTTTGTGCAGATGTGCAGCATGTTGACTTGTGGCAACCTCATGAATTTCATAGGGATTTCTCAGGTAAGAAATACTCAGAGGTGGTTTTGTCCTTTTGCTGAAATATAGCCCATAGCATCTGATACTTTTTGGTAGTCTCTCATCCAAGTACTAATTAGGGCTGACCCTTCCATAGCATCCAAGATCAGACAGAATTGGGATCCTCTGGGGTATTTAGGCTGTGGTTAGTCATAATAGCTTATCTTGCATTATGAATTTGTTGACTTGGTTCCTATCCTCTGGAACAGCAGAAACCAAGGATACTCCATGTTCATGAGAACCCATCAGTAATTTGAAGATGGGTTGTCCCTTCACAGTCTAGAAGGGAAAGGATAGCCTCATGAAGTTGGAGTTTAAGCTATAATCCTATTTTATCCATTCCTTATAAGGAAATGTTTCTCAACCTTTCTAATGCCGTGATCCCTTAATGTTGTGGTGACCACCAACCATAAAATTATTTTTGTTGCCATTTCATAACAGTAATTTTGCTACTGTTATGAATCGTAATGTAAATATCCGATATGCAGGATGCATTTTCATTCACTGGACCAAATTTGGCACAAATACTCAATACACCCAAGTTTGAATACTGGTGGGGTTGGGGGGGGGGATTGATTTTGTCATTTGAGAGTTGTAGTTTCTGGGATTTATAGTTCACTTCCAATCAGAAAGCATTCTGATCTCCACCAAAGATGGAATTGAACCAAACTTGGAACACAGAACTCCCATGACCAGCAGAAAATATTGGAAGGGTTTGGTGGGCATTGGCCTTGAGTTTTGGAGTTGTAGTTCACCTACATCTAGAGAGCACTGTGGACTCAATGATGGATCTGGACCAAATTTGGCATGAATATTCAATATGTCCAAATGTGGATACTGTGGAGTTTGGGGTAAATAGACCTTGACATTTGGGAGTTGTAGTTGCTGAGACCTAGTAAACTATAACTCCCATGGTTCCATAGCATTGGATATAGTAGTTAATATAGTGTCAAACTGCATAAATTCACCAGTGCAAATGCAACCTATGGGGCCCACAAGTAGAAATACAATCATGTTATAAGTCAGGACAGGCAGCATCAGACCCCTTCTGTTTTTTTTAAAATCCCATCAGTTAACTCTAGCATAGAGATTGTCAAAGATTTATATTTTGAAAAAAGAAAGAAGAAGCTAAAATTCTTCATTAAAGAAAAAAAGTGTGGATAATTCAGTTGAGAGGTGACCCTTGGGCAAGCTTTAAGACATGTTAAAGCAAAGAGTGGGGAAGTTATCAAAGGTAATATTACCACCTCTTCGGTGTGTTCCAGAGCCTTCAAACAGCCTTGAATAATTGCAGCCAATTTTTTGATTAAAAGAGTGAGTGAGGTGGTGTTATTATGCAGCTTAGCAAGGCTGTGCTGCGTTTTTTTCTTTCCTGATTATTATTTTTCTCGACTCTCTCCTCTGTGCAATATCTAGTTAATATTGCTTTCTGAACATCTTTATCAAAGACAAATGGGATATTTAAAGATATATTCCCAAGGGCTCTTCTTTGTTTGCATGACAGATGTGCATTGGTTCCAGGTAGGATAATCATCTTCTTAAGGAAGAGGAAGAAAAAGAAGAAAGGACATACCTATTTATCTTCTTTATCATGTATCTAAAAAGAACTAGCATCCAAATGTGTACTATCCAGCTGTCAGACTTTTTCCATTACATTAACCAGAAACTTAGGAACTGCTTAAAAAGTTGTTGAAGGTTTTCATGGCCAGAACCACTGGGTTGTTGTGATTTTTTTCCAGATTGCATGGCCATGTTCCAGAAGCATTCTCTCCTGATGTTTCGCCTGCATCTACGGCAGGCGAAACAAGTTAAAAACTTGGCATGATGCTAAATGTCCTTTGCCATTTTGAGTGCCTCTGGTGTCGCTGTAAGAAAGGTCCTCCATTGTGCATATGGCAGGACTCAGACCGCTTTGTAGTTAGTGGTCTGTGGTTTGCTCTTCTGCACACTCGCATGCCATAGACTCCACTTTGTGGCCCCATTTCTTAAGGTTGTCTCTGCATCTCATGGTATGAGAGGGGAGTCTGTTCAGTGCCTTCTAAGCCACCCAGTCTTCTGTGTGCCCAGGAGGGAGTCTCTCATCCAGTATCAGCCACTGATTGAGGTTCTGGTTTATGGTACACGACACACACACCTCACCAACTATCGGCAGCTCCAGGGACATCAAGAGCCTGCACTTGAACCATGTAATATTTCTCCATCACCATTTACTAAGGCTGTGTTCTCATAACTGCAAAAATAACTAAAAAGGCAAAATGAACAGCACAAAAGTAGTGAACTAATATTTTAATCTGACCTTCTAAATTGCTTCCATTGTTGTGTTTGTTAATGGTTTATATTGTTTACTATAAAATGTTTCTGAGTACTATTTTATAGCAGAAAGTTGAGTTTGTTGTTGTTCATTCGTTCAGTCGTCTCCAACTCTTCGTGACCTCATGGACCAGCCCACGCCAGAGCTCCCTGTCGGCCGTCACCACCCCCAGCTCCTTCAAGGTCAGTCCAGTCACTTCAAGGATGCCATCCATCCATCTTGCCCTTGGTCTGCCCCTCTTCCCTTTGCCTTCCACTTTCCCCAGCATAATTGTCTTCTCTAGGCTTTCCTGTCTCCTCATGATGTGGCCAAAGTACTTCAACTTTGTCTCTAGTATCCTTCCCTCCAATGAGCAGTCGGGCTTTATTTCCTGGAGGATGGACTGGTTGGATCTTCTCGCAGTCCAAGGCACTCTCAGAACTTTCCTCCAACAAAAAAGAAAAGAAAAAAAAAGAAAGAAACTTGAGATACAAGTGTAATAAAAAAAAAACAAAGAAAAAAGCATAATTTCTTAATCTATCCTCATAATGTGATGTTGTTACTCCTTTGTAATGAAGTGGAAATAATTACAAGTAATTAGTTCCAACTAGTAACTAATAACTAATGCCCCTGGGGGTGCAATGGGTTAAACCGCTGAGCTGCTGAACTTGCTGACCGAAAGGTAGATGGCTCAAATCCGGGGACTGGGTTGAGCTCCCACTGCTAGGCCCCAGCTTCTGCCTAACTAGCAGTTTAAAAACATGCAAATCTGAGTAGATCAATAGGTACCGCTTATGCAGGAAGGTAATGGCGCTCCATGCAGTCATGCCATTCACATGATCTTGGAGGTGTCTAGGGACAACGCCAGCTCTTTGACTTAGAAATGGAGATGAGCACCATCCCCAGAGTTGGACATGAGTAGACTTCATGTCAAGGGGAAACCTTTAACTAGTTCCAAACTCCAGGCCTTTCAATGGCATGTAGTGGTGAACTCCCTGGTTATCCTAGTTTAAGTACTTTCTATGGTACTGTCTAAGGGTGCATCTACAATGCTGAATTAATGCAACTTGATGGAAGGAAAAGACTTCACAGTGAAGGGCAGAATCTAATCCAAATGAGCACTTCTACACTGTAGCATTAATGCAGTTTAACTCCACTTTAACTAACATGGCTCAATACTATGGAATCATTAATAGGTCTTGCCATGTTGACCGCAGTCTGATGTTGCTTGGCTAAATGGATCCTCATTTGGAGCTATATATTCCAGCAGCTATTGGATGTCGGCTTATGTCTACATTCTAAGAGTCTGAGATTTTACTTTTCCATGGTGCCCAAAAAACCTTTCGGAAATGGCGCAGCTAATCGCATGACATACTCCTTTGGCCCATGCTATGTTTCCCCTGTGATTGTACCCAGGCCCCCTCACATTCCCTTGTGCCTCAGTTCCTCCATTTGTTACCTGTCATATACAGAACCCTGGCATTATGAGCTTAAAGGTCAAAGGAAAAATGACTAATGGGTCTCAGTGTCAAACAATGCAAAGTCCAGAACTGATCCGGGAGTGTAATGTATGTGTCTGCTCTGTTTCTTGGAGCTATTATGGGGCTAAATACAATGTAAAGGAAATGTCCTTTCATCTAATATTAACAATTAAAGCCAGGGAGAGGGGAGGGGGCAAAACCCGGTGACCTTAGTGCGAACAGAATCCAAATGAGTAATAATTTCCTCCCATTTTAGGACGGCCTTCAATAAATTTATTGTTTTTCGGTTTCATAAGGTTAGGCTGGGTTGCTGGGAAAGCTGATATTGCTTATCAGGCATATGCCGATCTATTATGAGTCCATGAATAGCACCTTCAGACTTGCTGCCGTTCTTGCGATGGAGCTGATATGGGTAGAGGGTGGGATCTCTCCCATTTTCTCAAACATTACAATGAGAAACTAGGCTGGTTCGCACACTCAAGAGTGGAGACATGCAGCAAATGCAGCGAGACTGAAACAAACATGATGTACCCACTGCCTTATATGCACTATATATGAACCCCAGCAGGAGATGGAGCATCTACCAGGACTACTTAGTGGGCTTCCATCTCAGTGGAGTAATGAACCAATGCTGACCTCTAGTCCGAAGTTTGAAGGAGCTATCCAAGATGCTGCAACTTGGCCCAAAGCCAACAGTCCTCCACGCTGTTTAACATCTACCTAGCAGTTCAGAAACATGCAAGTGTGAGTAGATCAATAGGTACTGCTTCTGTGGGAAGGTAAGGGTGCTCCATGCAGTCTTGCTGGCCACATGATCTAGGAGATGTCTATGGACAACACCTGCTCTTCGGCTTAAAAATGGAGATGAGCATCACTACCCAGAGTCAGATATGACTAGATTTAATGTCAGAGCAAACCTTTACTTTTACTTTAGATGCACCCTTAGTCATTTCTGACTTTCACCTGACCTATCACAGGGTTTCCTTGGAATCATTTGGTCAGAGCTTTTGCTGTCCTCTGAGGTTGAGAGAGCGTGACTTGCCGAAGGTCACTCAGGCTGGATCTACATTGCCATAAAATCCAGTTTCAGAGTGCAGATTAACTGCTTTAAACTGGATTATATTGAGTCAATACGGCTATATAATCCAATTCAATGCAGTAAATCTGCATTCACAAACTGGATTACATGGCAGTATAGATGGGGACTCTGTGGATTATATGGCAGTGTAGATGGGTACTCTGTGATAAAGGTAAAGGTTTTCCCCTGACATTAAGTCCAGTTATGTCTGACTCTGTTGACAAGCTGGAATGTGTACAGAGGAGGCCGATTAAAATGATGAAGGGTCTGGAGAACAAGCCCTATGAGGAGCGGCTTAAAGAACTGGGCATGTTTAGCTCAAAGAAGAGAAAGAGGAGACATGATGAGGGCCATGTATAAATATGTGCGAGGAAATTATAGGGAGGAGAGAGCAAGCTTGTCTTCTGCTGCCCTGGAGACTAGGATGCGGAACAATGGCTTCAAACTACAAGAAAGGAGATTCCATCTGAACATTAGGAAGAACTTCCTGACTGTGAGAGCCGTTCAGCAGTGGAACTCTCTGCCCCAGAGTGTGGTGGAGGCTCCTTTTTTGGAGGCTTTTAAACAGAGGCAGGATGGCCATCTGTCGAGGGTGCTTTGAATGAGATTTTCATGCTTCTTGGCAGGGGATTGGACTGGATGGCCCATGAGGTCTCTTCCAATTCTATGATTCTGTGATTCCACATGGGTCTACACTGACCATATATCAAAATGCATTATATGGCATTTTCCAACTCAAGGATTCTATGATTCTGGGGGTTGGTGCTCATCTCCATTTCTAAGTTGGCGTTGTCCGTAGACACCTCCAAGGTCATGTGGCTGGCATGACTGCATGGATTGCTGTTACCTTCCCACTGGAGCAGTATCTATTGATCTACTTACATTTGCATGTTTTCGAAATGCTAGACTGGCAAAAGCTGGAGCCAATAGCAGGGGCTCACCCCACTCCCTAGATTCAAACTGCTGTAACTTGACATTTAATATCATCCCCATGAAAAAGCATCTAAATCTCCTTAAAGAATTGATTTCACATATGGCAATAGGTTGATTTGTGGACAGAAAATGCTCCTCAACATCTTTGTATAGAAAACAGCTTGTTTTTGCCATAAAAAAAAGCTTTTGTGCCTTTTTTTTTCACCCCAGACTCTCATAGGACCAAAAGGAATTGAAGAAATGCACACACTCAGATTTCTGTCCTCACAAACCTCCATATGTAAAATCATTTTATGGGAGACACATGAAGTCAGCACTACAACAGTCGAATACCCTATCTAAATTTATTTTGTTATTGAGACAATTTACCAATGCTGAAAAGAGAAGAAAGGTTTCCGTGTTACAATAAAAGAGACCCGCAAAATAGTCATCCACACACAAAATGCAGATGATGCAAATCCAACATGGAAAACATTCCGGAGGGGGAAACATTGTTTAGAACCCAAGGGTCAGTTTGGAATGTCGGTGGGCAAGAGCTAAAATTCTTTGTATAGGAATAATAACAACAGGAAGCTTAAACAATGGTCCCGAAAGAAGAAAAATGTCCTTGCGCTTTGGGGTTGGGCTGCCTTTTGCTTTTTAAAGTGGAATTGCACCACTATGTTTATGAACAGAGCTTGAAGGCTGGACAATCTGCCTGTGGTTAATGCTCAAGAAAAATGTTCTCTCTTTTCAAGTCAGCTACATGCTTCGATGTTGTCAGCTGCATTCATTCTATATTGTTTCACCATCATATTTAGGACCATTGTGGTATAGTTAAAGCAACCTCTGTACATGGCATTCATTGACCTTGCAAAGGCATTTGACACAGTGAATTGCAGTGCATTCTGGACCATCTTCCAAAAAAATGCTCTGAAAAATTTGTGAACATCCTGCAGCTCCTCCACGATGACATGATGGCAACAGTCTTGGACAGCAATGGCTCCCAAAGTGACCCATTTAAGGTGGAATCAGGTGTCCAACAGGGATGCGCTGTTGCCCCAACCTTATTTTCCATCTTCATCACTATGATAATTCATCTTGATGACGGGAAGCTTCCCACCGGAGTGGAAATTCTCTATCGGACAGATGGCAAGCTATTTCATCTCAGCAGATTAAAAACCTAAACCAAGGTTACAACAACATCTGTTATAGAACTCCAATATGCTGATGATAATGTTGTCTGTGCGCATTCAGAAAAAGATCTACAAGCCACTCTAAACGCCTTCGCAGAAGCATACAAGAAGCTTGGCCTGTCACTGAACATAGAGAAAGCCAAAGTGCTCTTCCAGCAGTCACCAGCCAATCCCTCTCCAATGCCAGAGATGCAGCTTAATGCTGTAACATTAGAAAATGTTGACCATTTCCGCTACCTTGGCAGCCACCTCTCCACCAAAGTCAACATTGACACCAAAATATAACTCTGATTGAGCTCTGCGAGTGCAGCATTCTTCCCAATGAAGCAGAGTGTTTGAGGACTGGGACATCCGTAGGGATACCAAGGTGCTTGTTTATAAAGCTATTGTCCTCCCAACCCTGCTATACACCTGTGAAACATGGTCTACAGTTGTCATACGCAACTCCTGGAGTGATTCCATCAGTGCTGCCTCCAGAAAATCCTGCAAATGTCAGCGTGCTGGAAGCAAAGACTACCTCTGCCATCAACTCCACTGAACTGGCCACGTTGTCCGAATGCCCGATCACCATCTCAGTTACTCTACTCTGAGCTCAAGAATGGAAAGTGGAATGCTGGAGGACAGGAAAAGAGATTTAAAGATGGGCTTAAAGCCAACCTCAAAAACTGTGGCATAGACACCGAGAACTGGGAAGCCCTGGCCCCTGAGCGCTCTAACTGGAGGTCAGCTGTGAGCAGCAGTGCTGCAGAATTTGAAGAGGCATGAATGGAAGGCGAAAGGGAGAAATGTGCCAAGAGGAAGGCACATCAAGCCAACCCTGACCGGGACCGCCTTCCATCTGGAAACCAATGCACTCACTGAGAGAGAACATGTGGATCAAGAATGGGGTTCCACAGCCACCTACGGACCCACCACCTGGACACCACATCTTCAAGACAATCACCCTTGAGCTATGAGGGATCACCTAAGTATCCCATAAACAGAATCTAGAATCCAAAACTCACGTAGTCCCAAACATTTCAGGTAAAGAGTCAGGAGGAGGAGCATTGGAGGCAAAGGCACAGTAGAAGAAGACTCCCCCCTGTTCTGGCCTGCAAGATGAAGAGGTACCGCTTTGGCGGGAAGGCAATAAAAGCACCCATGCAGCCATGCTGGCAACATGACCAGGAGGTGTCTTCTGACAACACAGGCTCCTCAGCTTGGAAATGGAGAAAGAGCACCTCCCCCAGATCCAGAGTTGAGGACCGCCTCCAGAGCCGGAAATGAAAGGAGAAGCCTTTGCCTTTGCCTGTGTGTTTATGTCTCACTGTATGTCATTGTAATAAGGCATTGAATGTTTGCCTGTGTCTGCTTATATACTCTGTAATCAGTAGGCTTGTTTGATTAAAAACAAATGGTTCAATACTCGTTTTGGATGTAGGGGGTGCTGGCGATTCGATTTTGAAATGATTTCTGAATTTTTCTTGAAAAAAGGATCGGAAATATCAGAAATCCGAATCGCTTCGTTAATGGAAGGTGCCCTTCAGAACCACTAAGTAACTGGCAAAACCAGAAAGCCTAAACAAACAGTTTTAAAATCTTGCAGTTTCTTCTAATGATAGTACCATGATAAATGATGGAGTTAATGTATTATGATAGTACCCAGACAATGCTGATAAAAAGATCAAACTACACCCTGGATCTCTTCCTCATTACCTCTAGCATGTTTCTATCTTTTAAAGTGATTAGATCCCCAGTTTCCCTTTCCTGGCGGCGAGCTGCAATGCAGAAGGACGAGGTGGGCATGGCTAAGCACAGCTCTTCTTGAAGGCCGCTGGGGCATGGCCTTCAAGAAGAGCTGTGCTTAGCCACGGCCACCTCATCCCTCTGCATCGCAGCTTGCCGCCAGGGAAGGGAAACCGTGAGATGTTAAAACCGTTTGTTAGGCTTTGCCAAAATTGCTTAATGGTCTTAAAATGAAAATAACTGTGGGAGACATCCGAAAATAATTCCGAACAATGGGTAAGTGGTTTAAATTTGGAATTGCTCCTCCCACTATTCCTGCACGGCTCGAAATTGGTTCAAAAGGAAATTTAATCCGAATTAATTCCGATTTTAGAAGCTTCCGAATGAACTCAAACAAGCCTAGTAATCAGTTCTGAGTCCTCTCAGGGAGAAGGACAGAATATTATTTATTTATTTATTTATTTATTTACTTCATATATATACTGCTTTTCTAAGCCCTTAGGCGACTCAAAGCAGTTAACAGCAGCAATTTCAATGCACACATTACAAAACCATTAGAACATTTAAAAACAATAGCATAACAACAATTAAACATCAATATGACAAATCATTCACGTCTCATCAATAGAATCAGAATCCAATCTCATCATCCGTTATTCCGTGTTCCTGTAATCAATTACACTGCTTAATCGAATGCCTGTTCGAACAACCAGGTCTTCACTTTCCTCCGAAATGCCAATAAGGAGGGGGCCAATCTGATATCTGTAGGAAGGGCGTCCACAGCCGAGGGGCCACCACTGAGAAGGCCCTGTCTCTCGTCCCCACCAGGCGTGCTTGTGATGCCGACGGGACCGAGAGCATCACAATATAAATAAAGTATTATTATTATTATTATTATTATTATTATTATTAGGGATACCCAACCCGCATAAGGAACTAGTCTTCGGAAAACTGTTCTATAGAGGATGTAGGCAACAGAACGAGAGAGCATAAAGAATATTTTCGTGCAACCCCCCCCCCCCCTCCAACTGCATTTAGAGTGGCCCACTCCCAAGAGGACTGTACCATGTATTTCACTGAACATTTTGTCAAATGAAAGTGGAAGGAAATGGATACAGTGAAGATTAGAGGGGAAGAATAACTGGCCATGCAAGTAACTGATACAAAAGAGATCCAAAAGCAGTTCAATGGATTCTTTTGTCAAAGGGCCTCTTTCATCATTTGAAGAGGACACTGGGGACCCAACCTCAAGGTCAGAGTGGTTCCTTACACCAGGGCTCTATTTAAAACAACACATCCAACACACTGAAACCGAAATATCCCAGCGCACAAATGAATGTACAGAATGTGACTACTCCTGTATCCTAAGTGTCTGTTTCCTCAATAGTCTTTTTGGTTTGGCACCTACCCAGATTAGACCGAGAGTGTCCTTCTCGGAAGGTTTTGTGAAAGCTGATAGGATGATCCGGGATACAAAGCCCCGGTAGTAAAATCCCGAGGTGTATTTTGTGCACACACAGTAAGAGGAGATGGGTCCGGTATCTGGCTTGGAATGTCAATGCTGGCAAATCTGGCGGAGCAGTAAGAATGCAAACAATGCAGAGTCTTGAAGTTTCTCACAGCAGTACGTGCCATTCATTCGAGCCGATTGATCAAATGTGGGAAAGAGCCGAGGATTTTCACAGCTGTACATGAGCGCAAGTGCATCTCCGTGGGCAAACATAACTATGGGTATCCACTGACTGGGGAGCCACACTGTGCATTTATTAATGTTGTTGTTGGCTGGATTTATTTTTGAAATATTGCCTAGTAGCCCCATACAAAACAAGGCTTGCCATATAAAAAGAATGCAGTGTTGCTATGTAAATAATGTGCAGGGGGGTTACAAGCCTTCCTGCTAGGTCATTCCGGTGGCATCTTCCCAGGGTTTCCTTGAACCAGCTGAGATTCACTCATGGGTCTTCCATCAATCAACCAACCAAGATAATGGAGCAGAGTCCACATATTTAGATAAACTCCATTTCCTGAAGAACGGATTCAAGGAAAAGCAAAAGCAAAAAGTAGACATTGGAAAGTTACATCTTTAGATTACAACTCCTTGAATCTTTCAGATAGCAAGCCTCTGATCCGGTCATTCTGCAAAGAAGATAAAGGTGTAGTAAAAAAGTAACCTTTCCACCCTCTGAAATATAAGCTGGAATATGGTAGTTCCCTATCTTCCAAACAACTCTGAATTGCCTGTCACATGAACTTAGGTATTCTAGTTGTACCTTAATCGAGGGCCACAAGTCTTGCTCCTTAGAGGACTAGTAGGTAACTTCTTACTATGACTTTTATATATACCAGTGTTTCTCAACCTGGAGGTTGGGACCCCTGAAGGGGTTGCGAGGGGGTGTCAGAGAGGTTGCCAAAGACCATTAGAAAACATGTACTTTATGTTGGTTATGGGGTTTCTGTGTGGGAAATTTGGACCAATTCTGTCATTGATGGGGGTCAGAATTTTCTTTGATTGCAGGTGAACTATAAATCCCAGCAATTACAACTCCCAAACGTCAAGGTCTATTTTTCCAAACGGCACCAGTGTTCACATTTGGGCATATTGAGTATTCGTGCCAAGTTTGGTCCAGATCCATCATTGTTTGAGTCTGGATGTAGGTGAACTACAACTCCAAAACTCAAGGTCAATGCCCACCAAACCTTTCCAGTATTTCCTGTTGGTTATGGGAGTTGTGTGTGCCAAGTTTGGTTCAGTTCCATCATTGCTGGCATACAGAATGCTCTTTGATTGTAGGTGACCTATAAATCCCTGCAAACTACAACTCCCAAAGGACAAAATCAACCCCCCCCCCCCAACCCTACCAGTATTTAAATTTGGGTGTATTGGGTATTTGTGCTAAATTTGCTCCAATGAATGAAAATACATCCTGCATATCAGATATTTACATGATGATTCATAACAGGGCCTTCTCAGTGGTGGCCCATCGGCTGTGGAATGCCCTTCCCACAGAAATTAGATCGGCCCCCTCCCTGTTCACATTTCAGAGGAAAGTGAAGACCTGGTTGTTTGAGTAGGCATTTGAATAGGCAGTGTATCTAATATAGAAATATGGAACATTTGGATGATGAGACTGGATCTTGATTTTAACTATGAGACGAGATGAGATGTTATGATGTTTACTGATTATTATAATGTTATTCCTTTAACTTGTTTTAACTGTTTTTATCATGTGTAAGTATTGTATTTGCTTTGTTAACTGTTCTGAGTCGCCCTGAGGGTTGAGAAGAGCGGTATACAAATATAGTAAATAAATATATAGTAAATAAACAGTAGCAAAATTAGTTATGAAGTACCAACGAAAATAATGTTATGGTTGGTGGTCACCGCAACATGATGAATTGTATTAAAGGTCACAGAAGTTGGAAGGTTGAGAACCACTGATATAGACCAAGGGTCCTCAAACCTTTAAAGCTAAAGGCCAGATCATGGTCCCTCAAACTGTTGTATTTGGTTGTGGGCCCTTGAGACAGAAACGTGTGCATCAGGTACACAATGAATGTGGATCATATGTTAATTTTACAGAGAAATACATGCTTGACTGAAACCAATAATTACATCTCGTATTTAGGCAGACCACCTGGTTAATACTTGGATGGGAAACTGCCAACAAGTACCAGGTTCAGTAGACTATATTTCAGAGGAAGGTTATGACAAACCAATTCCGAAGTTCCTTTATCAAGAAATCTATGGGCTTTCCATAAGTCGACAGACAACTTGAAGACACACACATACCTTTTAGTAGTTACTTTCTGATTGTCAACCCTGTACGTTGTGCATGCTAATGTCCTTTATTGCTATTTTCAAAGCCTAGCAACAACAGACAAATTGGCCTTGGGGTCTGGAACATACACACATCTAATCTACCACAATAACAAAGATCCAGTCGAAGATAACACATGGCTTTTTATTGTTCCTCAGTACAAGAATACAGGAGTTGAAAGAGCTGATAAACCATAGTCTCAGTGGTTATTTTCATTTCATTTCTTTATGTCTGCTGCCCTCTTCTGTTTCCTTGCATTATTATCCTGCAAGACAGCCAAGGCTACTTTTGATGCCTATGGAATTTCTTTGGGACTCTGCAAACTGCTAGCTCAAAGTTGTCTTAATTTTCCCAGACCAACCTTGAAATGCCAGATTTCAAACCTGGGACCTGGTCCATACACCCCACCATGACTAAACCACAGTCTTTTATCAGAGCCAAGCAAGACGTTGCACTTCCTGAAACTACACACAGACTTTTGCGAACTGATTTTTCAAGGGGAACTGGATTTGTGTAATGTGATGGACTTCTATTTGCTGATATTGTTGGTGCTTTAATTTGTTTTAATTATTTCATTTTGTTGAAGTTTTTTTTTCCTGAGAGCCAGAAATGAAATGGTTTGAGAACTGGACAAGGATTCTGGAAATCCAGGGTTCAAATCTCTATTCAGCTATGTCACCTTTGACAGGTTGCATGCTCTCAGCCCAAGAGGAAGGCAATGTGTTTGCACAAATCTGGCCAAGTAAACCTTGCAATGGGCTTATCTTAGGGTGATCATAGCTTGAAAATGACGTGAAGGCATACAATTCACACTTTGCTTTGAAATGGTATGTTTTAAATTTGTGACTAGGCTTAAACATCAAATGTGTTGTCGAAGGCTTTCATGGCTGGAATCACTGGGTTGTTGTAGGTTTTTTTGGGCTATATGGCCATGGTCTAGAGGCATTCTCTCCTGACGTTTTGCCTGCATCTATGGCAAGCATCCTCACTACCTCTGTTTTTACTTTGTGACGAGGCTTGTTTTAATTGCTGTAATCCTCACTGAGTCCTAAACTGGGAAAAAGTTCCACTGCTGAACAGTTCTCACAGTCAGGAAGTTCTTAATAATGTTCAAATGGAATCTCCTTTCTTGTAGTTTGAAGCCATTGTTCCATTGTGTCCTAGTCTCCAGGGAAGCAGAAAATAAGCTTGCTCCTTCCACATTGTTAACTTTTGCTATCTGGGACCCACAGTGATATTAGCCCGAAATATCCTGGTTTTTATCTGTGAAATATTGGAAGTGATGAAAATCTGGAGGGCTGCCCATCTGTGATATAGAGACTCCTCTCCTCCTGTGATTCTACTACGTGATTCTACTATGTTTTCTTGGAACACATAAAATGGATAACATTTAGATAAAGTCATATTTCTAGTGTTATTGTGTGCCTTCAAGTCATTTCTGACTTATGGAAATGATAAAATGAATCACTTTGAGGTTTTTCTGGCACAATTTGTACAGGAAGGTTTTGCTATTGCCACCCCCCAAGGCTGAGAGATTGTGACCTCCCTGAGGTCACTGAGTGGGCTTCTGTGGCCAAGTGGGGATTCAAACTCTGGTCTCTCAGTGTCGTATGCAAGATCTTCATACATCATATAAGCTATTTTCCCTTCCCCATGTCAAGCCTTGTATGTATGCATACTAGGGCTGGTCAATTCGTTTCGTTAATTTGTAATTCGTTAAAAAATTCGTTAATTTTTGAATTACGAAACGATTACAAAACTTTTTTTTAACCTGGAAGTGTTTTTAAATATCGAAACGGCAGGCGCCAAAAAATTTTGTATTTCCGTCCATTTCGGAAATACGTAAGATGGCTGCCTGCCGATGCTTGCTGGGAGCTCTCCTCTCTCGGCGCCGGCTGAGCAAGCGAGCGAGAGGGCGAGCGAGAGGGGCGAGCGAGCGGCGAGCGAGAGGGGCGAGCGAGAGGGTGAGCGAGAGGGGCGAGCGAGCGGCGAGCGAGCGGCGAGTGAGAGGGCCCGCCAGAGTGAGTGCCTGCCTTCCCTCCTTAATAATAATTTTAATTTCTCCTCCCTATTCTACTAAATTAATAATTAAATTTAAAAAATATTTTAAAAATATTGAAAAAAAAGGGCGCCATCTTTACAAAATGTTTTGTAAATATTTACGAAATTTCGTAAATACCGAACTTTTTTTTTGGAAAATTTTGTAATTATTTTAAATATCGAAACAAAAAAGACCCCCAATTACAAATCGATTTTAGAAACAAATTTTTGCGTTGTTACCCAGGCCTAATGCATACCCCTTTAAATCACCTGTTGATTTACGGTTCTTCTGTGGATTTCAGTTTATACCTTGGAACATTCTAACTTTCCCAGGCAACCATCTCTCCCTTTTCCCTCCTCTGTGGCTGAAAAGATTGCTTCCTCTGACATGTGGTGTTGACAATTTGTTTTTTAACAGTTTATAATAATTTTAATCCTTTTAATCACAGCCTTGACTGACACAACTGTCAGTGTTTAGGAATGACGAGCAGAAATATGAGGCTAATGTTTATAACTTATGAAGGATATTATCTGATGAAGTCTCTGTTTTCCTCCTTTTGATTTACTTTACATTCTGCCAGATTACCGCTCCAAGTTTTCTGAAAAGTCAAGAGATTCAAACACCAACTGTAAGGAGTAGCATTAGGTGCCAAAAAAGAGGAGCGCCGCTAAAAAATGTTATGATAGGTGGTGTGTTTGTGTTAATTTCCTTCATGTACTCTTTGATTTATGGCATGAGAACTCTCCAAACCACATTGTCATTAGTTCTTGCAGACTCAGGGCCATGGTTTCCTTGATCAAGTCTGTCCATCTGAAATGTGATCATAGAATCAAAGAGTTGGAAGAGACCTCATGGGCCATCCAGTCCAACCCCCTGCCAAGAAGCAGGAATATTGCATTCAAATCACCCCAACAGATGGCCATCCAGCCTCTGTTTAAAAGCTTCCAAAGAAGGAGCCTCCGCCACACTCCGGGGCAGAGAGTTCCACTGCTGAATGGCTCTCACAGTCAGGAAGTTCTTCCTAATGTTCAGATGGAATCTCCTCTCTTGTCGTTTGAAACTATTGTTCCATGTCCTAGTCTCCAAGGAAGCAGAAAACAAGCTTGCTCCCTCCTCCCTGTGGCTTCCTCACACATATTTATACATGGCTATCATATCTCCTCTCAGCCTTCTCTTCTTCAGGTTAAACATGCCCAGCTCCTTAAGCCGCTCCTCATAGGTCTTGTTCTCCAGACCCTTGATCATTTTAGTCGCCCGCCTCTGGACACATTCCGGCTTGTCAATATCTCTCTTGAATTGCCTCTCTTGCTCTTCCTCTTTCCTACTGTTTGGTGGGAACGAGAGACAGGGCCTTCTCGGTGGTGGCCCCTCAGCTGTGGAACTCCCTCCCTAAGGAGATCAGATCTGCCCCCTCCCTCATTACCTTCTGGAAGAGGCTCAAATCCTGGTTATGGGATCAAGCATTTGCAGAATAGATTGTTTTAATGGACTGTTTTAGCTGATGGCAATGGATTAATTTGGAATTAATTTATAATTCTTTTTAATGTATGTTAAAAGTATTGTATGCTTTGTTGTTATTGTTCAGCACTGAGTGGTGCCTGTTGGTAGCCATCCTGAGTCCCTTTTCAAAGGCAAGAAGGACAGGAGAGAAATGCTCCTAATAAATAAAGAATACTGCCTTCTACACCAGTCCATATTTCAAGAAATAAAGCCTGACTGCTCATTGGAGGGAAGAATAGTAGAGGCCAAGATGAAGTACTTTGGTCACATCATGAGAAGGAAGGAAAGCTTAGAGAAGACAATGATGCTGGGGAAAATGGAAGGAAAAAGGCAGAGGGGCCAACCAAGGGCAAGATGGATGGATGGTATCCTTGAAGTGACTGGATTGACCTTGAAGGAGCTGGGAGTGATGACGACCGACAGGGAGCTCTAGCGTGGACTGGTCCATGAAGCCATGAAGAGTCAGAAACGACTGAACAAATGAACAACAACAACAACTTTACCGAGTTGCATGTCTTTTCTACTGAGCTGCGTCTTCTCATGATATGGCTAAAGTATGACAGTCTCAGGGCCCTTCCATACAGCCATATAACCCACAATATCAAGGCAAATAATACACAAAACCTGCTTTGAACTGGATTATCAGAGTCCACACTGTGGATTCTATACAGCTGTGTGGAAGGGGCCTCGGTTCAAGTACCTCAGATTCTTGGGAGAGTTCAGGATTGATTTGCTTTAGATCCCATTTGTTGGTTAGTTTTTGAGCAGTCCATAATATGCACAGGAGTTTTCTCCAGCATCACATTTCAGATTAGTTGGTTGTCTTCTTTCCAGTTGTTTTCTCTGTTCAGTGTTTACAACCATGCGCAGATATGGGAAATCCTAATTTTAGTATTCAAGGCAGGATCTTGTCAAGTTGCTTCATAACTTGACTGCAGTCTCCATTCTGATTAATTACTGAATCAAAGTATGGAAATCTTGTCCTATTCCAATGCTTTCATTGTCTACTGTAAAGTTATGTAATTCATCTGTGGTTATTGTTTTTGTTTATTTAATGTTCTACTGTAAACTGGCCTTTTCACTTTCTTCCTTGACTTACTGTTCCAAGTCTGAAATATTTTCTGCTAGAACAGTGGCTCTCAACCTGTGGGTCCCCAGATGTTTGGTCTTCAAAATCCAGAAATCCTAACAGCTGGTAAACTGGCTGATACGGTGATCAAATGCCGCCTTACCTGACCCCCTTGCCAATTGGAAATCACTGTTTCTATATTTATCCTGACTGTAACCTCTTATCCTGAGTACAAGTTGTGCATCAGAATAATCCAATGTTGTGGTACACCAATTTCTTTAAGAGCAACCTGTGGTTTTTCATGATCTATACAACTAAAGGCTTTGCTATAATCAAGAGGTGTCCAACCTTTTGGCTTGCCTGAGCCACATTGGAAGAAGAAAAATTGTCTTGGGCCACACATAAAATATACTAACAGTAATGATAACTGACGAGGGGGGGGGGGGGGGAAGAATAATGTTGTGATATCTGCCACTACAAATAAGCAAAAAGAGTCCTTGCATAATAATCCGAATTATGCATCTCCCTATTCAAAGGGTCTTTTAAAATCATCAAACAGATCTTCTGGCTGAACTGTTTGCAATTGTAATGCCAATTACAGATAATACTCCGATATTTGTGAATGTAACAAACTCCAATTATTCCATTCTGTTCTGTTGTTGTCTACAAAATTTGCACTTGAGAACTGCACATGAGTTACAAAAGGAAATCACAAAAAATGCTGGACCACACCAACAGCCACCATGTCAGACTACACAGAGAAGCCATTGAAATCCACAAGCATGTGGACAATTTCAACAGAAAGGAAGAGACCATGAAAATGAACAAAATCTGGCTACCAGTATTAAAAAACTCTAAAATTACAACAGCAAAACAGCAGAGAGGAAACAACCAGGCACATCTTAACACCTCTCAACAAAAGATTTTCCCAGGCTCAGCCAGGCTTTCAAATGCTAATGAAGGTGGTCAGTTGAAACATTCACACCTAGCTCCAGCAGAGAAGAGCTCCTTGCCCCACTCCAGCCATTCCACAGATATATAAACCCATTGTCCTATTTCCAACAGACCTCACTACCTCTGAGGATGCTTGCCATAGATGCAGGCGAAACGTCAGGAGAAATGCCTCTAGAACATGGCCCTATAGCCCGAAAAAACCCACAAGAACCTAGTGATTCCAGCCATGAAAGCCTTCGACAATACATTAATCACAAAAAATCTCATAATGTTTGAGGTAAGTTAACCATTTTGTGTTGAGGAACATTCATAGCTGTCCTGGGCCCTCTGTCTCATCACAAAAAACACAAGGCTGTTACTAGAGCATGAATCACTATGGCATGACTATCGCTATCCAGGAAAGTTCACAACTGGCAAACCAGCTCAAACTGGTGAAAGGTGTTTTGAGGTTTTTAGTGAAAAGGTTAGAAGATCAAGGAACTACCCCAAGCTTTGCATTTGTGCCTGAAGGAGGAGTGCAACTCCATCAATGTGAGTAGGATACCAGCTGACCATCTGTTGTTTATTTCTTTACAAGATGTATAAGCCATGTTTTAGGGTGAAAAGGATCTAGTGAAATAAAATTTAAAACCACAAAGCACACAATAAAGCAATGATAAAATCTAAACAAACAAATAAAAGTAAATTGCATCATTCATATACAAAATGATGCTGAATAACAGCCCTAAAAAAGTGACTACTGGGGCGCCACAGAGTTCTGTATTGAGCCCAGAGCTATTCAATATCTTTACAATGATTTGGGTAATAGAATAAAAGGCATGCTTATCCAAAGTATAGATGACAGCAAATTAGGAGAGGTTGCCAGTAACCTAGAAGGAAAAATCAGAATTCAAAATGGGCATTAGTGAATTGGGCCAAAACTAACAAAAGGAATTTCAGCAGGGAGAAATGTCAAGTGCTACATTTCAGCAGAAAAAAAATGAAATGAAGATATGGGATAAGGGACACCTGGCTTGAAAACTCTACACAAGAAAGGAATCTAGGGCCCCATCTACACTGCCATATAAAATCCATATTATCTGCTTTGAACTAGATTATATGGCAATGTAATCTAGTTCTAAATATAGTCCACTTCAAAGTAGATAACCTGGATTATCTGATTTGATTATATGGCAGTGTAGTAAACCACAACATGAGTCAACAATATGATGTGGCAGCTTAAAAAGCCAATGCAATTCTTGGCCTCATCAATGGTAAAGCGTTGAGACTGACAAAAGTCATAGACTGGATCTACAGTGTCATCTAATCCAGATTATCAAATTGGATAATTCAGATTATCTGCTTTGAACCTAATGAGTCTACACTGTCATGTTATCCAGATGGGGCCATAGTCCCATTTTCCATTTTAGTTAGACCTCATACCGTACCCAGTTCTGGGTACTGCAATTCAAAAAGGATACTGACAAGCTGGAAAGAGTCCAGAGATGGGCGACCAACATGATCAAAGGTTTGGAAACCAAACCCTATAAGAAATGGTTTAAAGATTTGTATCTGTTTAGCCTGAAAAAGAAAAAGCTGAGGCTGGATCTATTTCCCAAGTTCTAATCCCCTTGAACTGGATTATATGAGTCTACGCTGCCAGATAATCTGGCATAACCAGATAATGTGGGATCAGAACTTGGAATATAGGGTAATGTAGATCCAGCCTGAGAGAGGACATGATAGCCATGTTTAAATATTTGAAAAGATGTCATATTGAGGAGGGTGCAAGCTTGGTGTCCTGAGATGGTTTTTAAACAACTTTTAATGTGAATATAAGTGATTTTAATGTTTGTATATATTTATGGTTTTATGTCCCGGCACTGAATCTTTGCCATATATATGTTGTGCTCCGCCTTGAGTCCCCTACGAGGTGAGAAGGGTGGAATATAAATGTTTTAAATAAATATATAAATTGTTTTCTGCTGCTCACTAGTTTTCTTCAACATGCCTCTATGGTCAACATGTGACTGAAGGAATCATACTATAGAATCTTCTAGAGCAAGGTTTCTCAAACTCTGTTCCTCCAGATGTTTTGGACTGCAGCTCCCACAATTTATTTATTTATTTATTTATTTATTTATTTATTTATTTACAGCTTTTATATTCCACCCTTCTCACCCCGCAGGGGACTCAGGGCGAATTACAATGTACACATATATGGCAAACATTCAATGCCAAAGACACACAACAGATAGGGACAAACAGTCAGAGGCTATTTATCTTTTCTGGCTGCCAGGGGAGCTGTCGCTTTCATCGTCCATCTGCGACACTAATGAAGTACTTCTGCATTCCCCGCATGCTTTTGCTGGAGTGTTTTGCTGGAGTCTTTTTCATGGCCTCGTAAATTAGTTAAATTAGCCTCCCAGCACATAGGAGGTATCTAATTTTCCTACTTGACAGATGCAACTGTCTTTCGGGTTGTTAAGGTCGACAACAAGCTACACAATTGGTCGGAAGCTCACTCCAACCCGGGCTGGCTTCGAACTCATGACCTTATGGTCAGAAGTGATCTTAATGCAGCTGGCACTCAGACAGCTGTGCCATAGTCCCAGTGCACAGCTGTCTAACAGCTGGTAAACTCCCTGTGATTTTTTGGGAGCTGAAGCTCAAAACACTTGAAGGAGCACAGTTTGGGAAACACTGTCCTAGAGGAACTAGAAAATACCTAGAGGAGTCACATGGAACATTTCTGTGTGTGGGCTTTCACCTCATATATACGTTTGTGTACAGAATTTATGAACGAAATATGGCACTGAATGTGAAGTCAAATAGTGACTCAAGAAGTGTACACTTTCTAGTCAAAATGCAAGTTGAACAAAAATTCTCTCCCAGCCTTTATTATTGGGAAATATAAAAATATTCCTGATTTCACAGATAGTACATTCTAGCTTGAGTGCTGGGATGATATAATGGTTTGAACATCAGACTATGAGCCTGGAGACCAGGGTTTGAATATCTACATGCCCATAGAAACCAAATGGGTGAACTCTGGGCATGTCATACTCTCTCAACCTCAGAGGAAGGCAATAGCAAACTCACTCTGGAAAAATCTTGCCAAACCCGCTATGATAGATTCTCTGCAGGGTTGCCATAAATTGGTTTTTTCAGGCTATATGGTCCTCACTACCTCTGAGGATGCTTGCCGTAGATGCAGGCGAAACGTCAGGAGAGAATGCCTCTAGAACATGGCCATATAGCCTGAAAAAAAACTACAACAATCCAATATTCTGGTATATCATGTAATACCACAATCAGACACAAGATGGCAACTCTGTATTGCGTATGACAGAAACCATTGTGCAAGACATGCACTGGATGATAATTCTTAACTTATTTTCTTCACCATCAATGACAATGTTATTATGATATCATTCATATTCATCATGATTATCATCATTAATAGGAGTGTTACAGTTTGAAATGAATGGAGAACTAGGAGAATTTTGAAGCTGTTTCCATTTCAAATGTGGAGAGATACTTTTTAAAGTAATGGTCTAATCCTTGTTAGTCCTGTCAGGGCAGACCCATTCAGTCAATGGGTCATGTATTTATTTATTTATTTACTATATTTCTATCCCACCTATCTCAGCCCAAAGGCGACTCAAGGCGGTGTACACATTGGGAGCTATTTGATGCCACGACTGTCATAAATACCTATTAAAAGTATTTAACATAGCATAATAAAAATCCATATAAAGCAATGAAAATTATAAACATCAATGTCTGCCAGTTAAATTCATTTTCCATTAGCGTCATTTAAGCCTTTCTGTGTTTGCTCTTTCATAGTACCGTGTTTATCTATTACACTGCATTTTCAAAACATTGTTTGAAGAGACAAGTTTTTTCCCCCAGAAAGTCAGGAGGGAGGAGGCCAATCTAATATCCCTAGGGAGGGAGTTCCACAGCCGAGGGACCACCACTAAGTAGGCCCTGTCTCTTATCCCTGCAAGGAAGGCAGGATTGAGAGCAGGGCCTCCCCAGACGATCTTAAATTCCTAGATGGTTCCTAAGGAGGGATACATTCAGACAGGTAAGCTAGCCTGGAACCGTTTAGGACTTTATAGGCTAAAGCCAGCACTTTGAATTGTGCCCGGTAGCAAACTGGCAGCCAGTGGAGTTGTATGCTTCTTGAGCGCTGCTCCCATTAGCAACCTACATATTGACTCACATTCAACAATGGTTTGTAGAGATCAAATCTAGTTGGGACTAGAGAATTACCATGTTATCACAACAGGGCTTTAAAGTGGGCAGCCCTGCATTTCTGACTCTGGCAGAATCCTGGGAAGTGTAGTTTAGCACAGAGTCTTTTGAATACTCAGCCACAGAAGTCCTTGCCTTCCCAAACTACGTCTCCCAGAATTGTGCAGGAGGCAGAAATGCGGAGCTGGCCATTTTAAAGCCCTGGTGTGATAACGTCGTTATTAGTGTGGTGCAGTTGTTTGAGCCTTAGACTACGGCTCACAGACCACAGTTCCATTTTCCATTCAGTCATGGAAACCTGCTTGGTGACCCACACAGTTTCTGCCTCAGAGGAAGGCAATAGCAAACCCCATGATAGGTTCACCTTAGGGTCGTCATATGTCAGAAAAGACTTGAAGGCATACAATAACAACAAGAAACCAATAGGACACTAGATTATTTGTTCTGTTACTTGGGAAAATTTCAGCTGTACCACCATAAACCTACGGATAAGAGGTCATCGGCTTTTGTTGGGAGCGAAAACCAGAATGAAGCAATTGTTCAGCTCTAAATTGATTTTCAAAAAGGTTTAATTGCAATTAGAGAGCGATGAAAAAACAACAGTATAAGCAGAGAGGAGGAACAATTTTCCACAAGCAAAACAATTACATGTGTATCACATTTGCTTAATAGGCAGAACGACAGAGGCATCCTTCTTCTTGCAGTGCTAATTAAATCAAGCCAAAATCTAGCTCTTGAAAACTGCCACAAGATATTGAAAGTTGACCATTTATATTGCAGTTGGATGCCATTTCTTTCAGTCATGATCATTGTTATTATTATACTGAACTTTAATTAATTGTTAGCTTTGCAAGAAGCATTGAGGAGCTTATCACGCGAGGGAAGTGGATTGCAATTACAGCATGATAATGGCAGGACTTATCTCATGGACTTGTCTTATTTCTCTTCTGTTGTTTTGGGGTGGGTGAGGTGGAAGGGTTTGAAGGTGTCTCTTTTACAAAAGGAAGTCATTAATGGATTATTTGTGTTTGTAAAAGAAATGTTTTCCAGGCTGTTTTCCACCTGGGAAAGTGGCAACAGAGGACGGATGTTGTGGAATAACTTACAGCCAAAGATGCTGTTGACTTGCTGAAATTGCAATTTGCCTGCCTTGTGTGATAAGTTCCCAAATCTCAAATGTTCTAAAATAATCCAGATTTTGTTGGCTCAACTCCATCTTCCATGTTCCTTGACATGGAAAAATGGAACAAGCAGAAGAGTAGCAAAGTGCAAGGCCAGATGTCTTCACTGTACCTGGTTGTGATCCCCAGGTTGTGCCATATAAACAAATAAAGCGGAATACAAATAGAATTATTATTATTATTATTATTATTATTATTATTATTATTAGAAACACCACAAGATGAGTCCACAGCAGACACTCTGCTGGCTGTTGTATTGGATCACACATCGGACACTTCCCAAGTGTCTCGGACTATGTGATGTATCGGCGAATAATGCGTGCAGATCCCAGTAAGGTGGCCTTTTGCAGCTGGCAGATGGTAATCTTGTCAGTGCCGATTGCGTTTAAGTGCAGGCCAAGGTCTTTAGGCACTACACCCAGAGTGCCGTTCACCACTGGGACCACCTTGACTGGCTTGTGCCAGAGTCTTTGCAGCTCAGTCTTTAAATCCTCATATCGTGTCAGCTTTTCCAGTTGTTTCTCCTCTTCTTCCTCTTCTTCCTCTTCTTCCTCTTCCTCTTCTCCTCCTCTTCCTCTTCCTCCTCCTCCTCCTCCTCCTCCTTCTCCTTCTCCTTCTCCCTCCACTCCTCCTCCTCCTCCTCCTTCTTTTTCTTTATTTTTACTTAAAGGAGGCTACAAATAAACATTATTATTATTATTATTATTATTATTATTATTATTATGAGGGTTTTTTGTGTCAGGAGTGACTTGAGAAACTGCAAGTCTCTTCTGGTATGAGAGAATTAGCTGTCTGCAAGGACGTTGCTCAGGGGGCACCTGGATGTTTTACCATCCTTGTGGGAGGCTTCTCTCATGTCCCTGCATGGGGAGCTGGACCTGACAGAGGGAACTCACCTGCGCTCTCCCCAGATTTGAACCTATGACCTGTCAGTCTTCAGTCCTGCCGGTACAAAGGTTTAACCCACTGCACTACCGGGAGTGAGACCTTTTATCAAAATAGATCCAAACAGTTTAGAAAATCCCTTTAAAATTTACACTCATGGCTAGGATGGATTAGTTTCCCCCATTCCCCGACAGCGACACCACCCACCACATTGGTATATAAAATTAGAAACCTCTTTAAGGGGGAATGAGTGGCAGATATCAACTTCATCAGGAAAATGAAATGATGGTGGGACAAAACTCTCTCTTTCCCAGAGATGTTCCTCTGATCCAAATCAGAGTCTTGCAGCTACTGTACAAGAAAACAACAAAAGTGATGACTTCTCATCTTCTCATCCTATTCCAGGGATAAAGGTTTTGATATCTGCCTTTAGAGGGTAGCGTTGTGTGACATTTTGACAACCTGTACTCCAACAATGAAGATTCGATCACTGAATACGGAATGGTCTCGTTCTTTTTAATTAGATGCACCACAGACATGGGAGCATCGCAACAAGGGCGCTCTTTCCTTCCATTTTCTGGAGATCCAGCATTTTAATTATACACGGTGCCAATTAGAATCCTTTTATAGGCCTTATTTTTCATCAAATGTGAGAAATCTTCCAGGGTAATGTGCCTTATGATTCAAGTGTACACAGATAATTGGGACTTCCTGGGGCTTCCAGGTGGTTTTTTAAAAGAAAAGAGTTCCCCCGCCAAGTCTTATAATTATGACAAGTGCATAGAGAAGGGGAGGGGAGGGGAAAAAGGTAGGGAAGTTTGGAAATGAAAGAAAGCAGTTGAGTGTGAGTTTACATCCAGCATAGGAAGAATATCTGTTGGACAGTATATGCTTGTAAGCAGTCAAGAAACTCTGATGAGAAGAATCCAGGACTGACCAGAATATTTGCAGTTTGGCACTTTTCCTCTGCAACATTTGCATTTGGTTGGTCATTTTCATCTGATGTCAATTGTCTGCATTATGTTCAAAGTTGTATATGTGGAGTTGCACTGTGATGCTACTGCACATGAATACATTTGGGTTGTGTTTTGGGTTCAGCACTGGGATGTATATAGGATCATGCATCTGATTGTGGAAAGGTCATAGAATCGTAGAGTTGGAAGAGACCCCAAGGGCCATCCAGTCCAACCCCATTCTGCCATGAAGGAAAGCACAATCAAAGCACCCCTGACAGATGGCCATCCAGCCTTTGTTTAAAATCCTCCGGAGAAGGAGACTTCACAATACTTCTAGGCAGCCTATTCCACTGCCAAACTACTCTGATCATCTGGAAGTTCTTCCTAATGTTTAGGTGGAATATTTTTTCCTGCAATTTGAATCCTATTTGCCTATTCAGTACAAGAGTTGTGCAGAAAATCAATCTTATTATTTACTTATTTTAAAGGGGGGACTCAGGGGGGGCTTACAATCTGCAGCAATTTGATGCTGCAGATTGTGTCCAGAGGAGGGCGACTAAAATGATCAAGGGTCTGGAGAACAAGCCCTATGAGGAGCGGCTTAAGGAGCTGGGCATGTTTAGCCTGAAGAAGAGAAGGCTGAGAGGAGATATGGTAGCCATGTATAAATATGTGAGAGGAAGCCACAGGGAGGAGGGAGCAAGCTTGTTTTCTGCTTCCTTGGAGACTAGGACACGGAACAATGGCTTCAAACTACAAGAGAGGAGATTCCATCTGAACATGAGGAAGAACTTCCTGACTGTGAGAGCCGTTCAGCAGTGGAACTCTCTGCCCCGGAGTGTGGTGGAGGCTCCTTCTTTGGAAGCTTTTAAACAGGGGCTGGATGGCCATCTGTCAGGGGTGATTTGATTGCAATATTCCTGCTTCTTGGCAGGGAGTTGGACTGGATGGCCCATGAGGTCTCTTCCAACTCTTTGATTCTATGATTCTATGATGCCGACACATACACCATAACAATATAACACAGATTCAACATTAATTAAAACAGTAAATTATAAAATAGTCCTTTAAAACATTATTAATAACAATATCAATATAACTGCATCCAAGTTCAATTGAGGGACCTAGTCCAAAGCTGTGCATTATCAGTTCAAATATAATATTGCAACTGCTGTTAAGCCTGCTGACCAAATGCCTGGTCCCAAAATCATGTTTTGAGCTTTTTCCTGAAGGAAAGGAGAGATGGAACCAATCTGATTTCCTTGAGGAGTGTGTTCCACAGACGGAGGGCCACCACCGAGAAGGCCCTGTCTCTTGTCCCTGCCAGTCGTGTTTGCAAAGAGGGCAGGACCGAGAGCAGGATGATTGATAACTTATCAATTTATTGTTGAAGGCTTTCATGGCCGGAATCACTGGGTTGTTGTAGGTTTTTCCGGGCTATATGGCCATGTTCTGGAGGCAATTTTTCTCCTGATGTTTCACCTGTATCTATGGCAAGCATCCTCAGAGGTAGTGAGGTCTGTTGGTAGTAGGAAAAATGGGTTTATATATCTGTGGAATGACCAGGGTGAGACAAAGGACTTTTGTCTGCTGGGGCTAGGTGTGAATGTTTCAGTCGATCACCTTGATTAACATTCAATGGCTTGGAAGTGCCTTGGGGGGATTCCATTGAATGCTAATCAAGGTGATTAGCTGAAACATTCACACCTAGCCCCAGCAGACAAAAGTCCTTTGTCCAGATATATAAACCCATTTTTCCTACTTCCAACAGACCTCACTACCTCTGAGGATGCTTGCCATAGATGTAGGCGAAACGTCAGGAGAAAAATTGCCTCCAGAACATGGCCATATAGCCCGGAAAAACCTACAACAACCCAACTTATCAATTCATTCATTAATTCATCTCTTTCTCCCAGGCCGGGATCCAAGACAATAATGTGGGTCACTCAAAATACTGAGTTTCTCTTGAGACTGCAAGACAGTTGATGGCAGGATGACTTGAAGGCCACTCATTCATTGGTTTGAAATAAGGTGAAGTTGGCTCAATGACAATTAACAATAACTGGAATTTATGCTGCAATATCCTGATGTAAGATATTGGTCTCTGTTTATCTGTGCCATTTCGGAAGAAATAAAATTAAGAAGAATTCTGCATGGTTCGAAAGAACCCATGGAGTTGCATTGCATGAAAGCGTAAGAGACCCAAAGGACAACGCAAGGCTTCATGTTGAAGACTGGAGTCCTTTGTCCCTGTACTATTTCCAACCCATCCATCATGCCTCCTTTCTATTTTGCTATCTGTTCCTGACACCACTCACTTTACTAAAATAGTGGTAGCATTAAGTCCCAGGGTAGATCTGTCTTTCATCTCAACCAGAAGTCCTTTGAGGACTCAGCAAAAAGGCTTTCGAAAAAAAAATGTCACTTGTTGTGTTTATCAAAGGAATTCTCTCCTGGTTTCCCCCACCTCCTTTTTTGAGAGTCAAGGAATACTACAATTTAATTTTATTTAGGTCACCGTACCAGTGACTGGCTTGGAAGACTTCTGTGCTTTGTAAAGTGGCTTGTTATTGTCTTCTGGCTTTTGAAAGCATTAGCACACAGATCCTATTCTGTGCAGCTCATTGTAGCGGAAAGGAATGAGAGGAACAGACTTTGAAAGAAGTTAAGGCACATGCACAGCCCTTTCAACCTCCGCAACTTCTTTGGATTGTCTCAATGAAGCTTACAAGGCTTTTCAACTTAAGTAGGCCATGTGTCAGAGAAGGCTGCTTAACACACGGCACGGATGGCACAAAACAACAGCTGAAACAACGGCAGTGAAAAGAAACATGAACATCAGTATCTATTGTGCACAAGCTTAGGATATACAGCTCTTCATTTATTTGAAGTGCTAGGTAGACTGACAAAGTGTTGTTCATAGAGTTTGGGAAAGAAATCATTTGGACAACAGCTCACCAAATACAGCAGACATTGGTGGCCATGTTGGTCAGGGATGCTGGGAACTGTTGTCCAAAAAGTAACTCTGTTTTTTGAAATGCTACAGCAGTAACAGTGTCCATTGGATAACTGGAGAAAGGAAGGAAGATGCTCTAACATCAAGATCTCAATTTCTGTGTGTGTCAGGAGCGCCTTGAGAAACTGCAAGTCAGTTCTGGTGTGAGAGAATTGTCCATCTGTAAGGACGTTGCCCAGGGGATGCCCAGATTTTTTTGATGTTTTACCATCCTTGTGGGAGGCTTTTTTCATATCCCGGCATGAGGAGCTGGAGCTGACAGAGGGAGCTCATCCATGCTATCCCTGGATTCGAACCTCCGACCTGTCAGTCTTCAGTCTGCCTGGCACAAGGTTTTAACCCACTGCACCACCAGGGTCTCCAGAAGATCTCAAATAACATTACTGAACAAAGATGGAACAAGCATGCAACACTTATATTAGACTCTCCTTGCATCCACATTCTCACAAGCACTCCAGTAACTCACACTACCTCCAAATACCTTTGCTTTCTTCCTTAGCTAACACAGCCAAACACAACAATTCTTGGGAGAGAATGCTTCTGGAATATGGCCATACAGCCCGGAAAACTCACAGCAACTCAGTGATTCCAGCCATGAAAGCCTTCGATAACACAATTCTTGGTATCTTGGTTTTTAGCCTCTTCTTGGGTTATCTGGGGCACTGGGGCACTGATTCAGGACATTGTATTGGATAGATCACATCAGCTGTAGTTTCTTAGATATGGTTATCATGGCTTTCTATGGGAGAGCATATCACACAGTTAAAACTTGTGTGCCAGTTGTGATCGTACCTCTAAAAGCCTGACTTGGTCAGTGTGGTCCATGCCTTAGTTATGTCAAGATTGGACTACTGTAATGCATTCTATGTGGGGCTGCCTTTGAAGATGGTTCGTAAACTGCAGCTAGTGCAAATGTTGGCTGCAAGATTACTCGGTGGAACATACCATGCCCCTGTTGAAGCAGCTCCACTGGCTTCTGACAAGTTTCTGGGCTCGATTCAAGGTGCAGGTTATTACCTATAAAGCCCTATACGCTTCAGGTCCAACCTATCTTCATGACCGCATCTCCTTTCTATGAACAGGTGCAGGCTCTGAGATCAACAGGGGAGGCCCCTTTCTCGGTCCCACCACCGTCTCAAGCACAGTTGGTGGGGACGAGAGAAAGGGCCTTCTTTTTGGTGGCCCCTGGCTCTGAAATATCCTTCTAAAAGAGATTGGATTAACCCCCGCTCTTCAATCCTTCTGTTCCAACCTGAAAACATGCATGTTAGTCAAGCCTTTGACCTTGAGTAGGCTGAATTTAAAGATGTTTTATTTAGATTTTATGCGACATGTGTTGACGGGGGGTGTTGTTATAATTGTATGTGACTTGTTTTATACTTCTCTACTGTTTTTACCTGTTGTAAGTTATATGTGCACCCTGGAGTGCCTTGTAAGATGTCCAAATCCCTTCGGGGAGATAGTGGTGGGATATAAATAAAGTTTATTTATTTATTTAAGTTGTAGATGGCATATGTTCTGTATCTCAAAAACTAGAGGCGATAGGGGAAAATTGGGGCCAGCAGGTCAGATATACCCAGAAACGGGTCTAACATTTGAGATAATAAAATATGTGTTGGCCAGTGTAATCTCAAAATGGCAACACTTCCTACGACCATTTTGAGAAGGTTGCAGAGGATGGACATGACCTTGTTGGGAAGTTGTGAACACATTTGTGCAACTGTTATATAGTCACACTTGTTATGCAGCTCTAAGTTTAGTCCTCAACAAGATGAAAAGTAATCTTGAAACCAGGGATGGAAGTAGCATTTCCATATCACCTAGCTTCTGAGAAAATCTACTGCTTGGCTTGGACCGATGTGCATTTGCAAAGCTTTCAGCATTATTTCAAAAGCCAAACCAAGCATATATTAACAATCAGAACAGGTAAACATGGGCATAATTAGGAAGGGAAAGCAGATACAGTATGACCCCTATACTTGCAGGAATGGTACCAATGGTTTCACTGACCCACGTTTTACAAAATAGTTCCTCTAAGAATTTTCTATACCTTCCAGGGTGACTTTCTGGTGGAACTCATACATTTCAATAAGGTTCACTATTTTCTGTCTGTATGGTAAGTTCAGGAACATATTTCCCTTTCCGTTAATGGGTAATGTTGAGTGAATTAAATGAAATGCTCACATACATGCGGAAATGTGTAAAAGTGCAGGGGAGGAAGAAAAGACGAAATTATCTCAATCTGACATTTTAAAAGGATTATGATTAGGAGACACACACTGCAAAGAGTTCCAGATTCAGAGAGGCAGCCATTCAGTGGGTTTTTAAGGCTGAAAATACATCCAGCCATATCTGGGTCAGGTAGCTGCCAACTAGTACACCCTCATATATGTTTGATGCAGTGACTGGGTTTGCTGCTGGGAGGAAAGGGAAAAAGGACAACCCGTGCTGAGAGTGACACTAATTGTTCGGCAACCTCCCGCGACTATAATGTACTTCTGCAAATTAGCCAGGTACCCCTTCCCCCTCCCCTCCTTTGTACAATTTCATTACATTATCCAGGAAAAAGCACAGATCATTTCGTGGAGATTAGATGCATAATTTAAGAATCTCTGCAACTCAAGTGGCTGTTAAAGAACTTCTTACCACAAATACCTCTACACTCCAAGAAATGTTCAGGGAAGAGAAGTTAGCAGTCTAGGCATCTAAAATCCTCAGAAGAACAAATGCCCAATCAGATAAAAAATACTTATAAAAATGCACTTGCACAAAATGAGGCACGACAGCATCTTCTATAGAGGATGCTTGACAGAAAAAGAATAAAAGAAATTATAGAAAATAGGATGATAGCAGGGCCGTAGCCAGAAAAAAAATTCGGGAGGGGTTGAAATTTGCGGGGGGGGGGGGGGGTTGAAAATTTCATGCACGGGGGTGGGGTGGGGTGGGGGGTTTGAAACCTGCCTTCTAGCTCACGCTAAAGCAAAGAGCACAGCAGGGGGCAGAGCAGCCTTCAATAGCCTACAGCTCCGCCCCTGTCAACCACCTCCACCAAGTCTGGCCTCCTTAATGAGAGCATTCAACACACACACACCCCAACTTGGTTGCTTCACTACATCGGCTATTGCTGCAAGTAATGACAGTGTGAATAAATTGTCAATATTTAAGGCCTTGCATGGTCTGGGGCCGATGTACCTGAGGGACTGCCTCACTCCCTACCAACCCCAGAGATCCCTCTGTTCTGAGGACCAAGATCTATTGGAAATTCCCAGTGTCAAGACCTTGCGTCTAACAGCAACCAGACGCAGAGCCTTTACAGCAGTGGCACCATCACTCTGGAATACTCTGCCACCTGAAGTCCGTGCCTTGCAATTATGGCAGACTTACTATCATCCAGGCCTGTCTGCCATAATTGCCAGCAATGTATATTGTGTTTTTTGTAACTATAGTGTGATGGCACACCCAAGCCTTTGGGAAAATTATATTGTCTGGCTTTATTCGGGGGCTATCTGTTGCAAAGCAATGGTTTACAAGTTGGTGCTTAAACTGTCTCCGTCTTCTTTATTATGAAGCTTAGGCCGGCCAAAAGCTTCTGTTGTCCTTTGGACTGCTAGTATAAAAATACTGCTAAATGCTGCAGCTAAGAATGCCTATTTGAATTACTTGGGTTTAGGATTACCAGACAATCACAAGCCTAAATGACAGTAGCTCTGCTGTAGAAAAGAGGGAGGAGTCCAGCAAGAGGACACAGGAAACAGAATAGACCAACTAAGGCTGCCCTCTAGGGGTTTTTATGCTCCACCCAAAAACTAATAAAAAGGAAGTTATCTATACTATTAGGAAGGCCTATAAACAATGGGGACTAAAGCAGAGGAGAGGAGAAGGCAGAGCCAAGACTTCACATATAAGTAATTCCTCATGTGATAACCAGCCTTCTTCAGTCAAACCTCCTTTGTCCTTGGGCATCAGGCAGACAGTTCAAAAACCAGTGGTTGTTATTGTGTGCCTTCAAATCAGATCTGAGTTGTTGCGATCTCAAGGATAACATATCACTTACTCTCAACTAAGCTTGACTCCCTGAATTAATGGAACGAATGTAGGTGTTGAGTTACTAACTTCCTTTAACAACTAGATTAAGGTCAGAGTATACTGGAAGTGGTGGGAGTCATGTGTGCCAGATCTTGGTGAACTGTATCTCTCAGCACAATTCACCATTGGTTTCCCTGGACAGAGACAAAGATACTGAAGTGGCACCTGGAGAATGACTTAATCCCAACCCTTATTCTTTACCAAGACCATGTTCAAAGCTTAACAGAGTGGTAGATCCTCCCAGAATTTGTGCGCTACTTTTCTAGATTTCAGGAACTTGGCATCACTTCATGCCACAAGGACAATCTGATAACTCTAAACCAGGATAGCTCTTATCAAATTAAAGAATACACTCAGAATCATAGTATGATAAATCATATTTTATTTATGGGTCTAGAGGTCTTAGTAGACCACAGGTCACACAAGAGTCAACAGTACAGCTCACCCCCCCCCCCCCAAAGATTCTATGCAGTTCTAGTAATCATCAATGGGAATATAGTGTCCAGATCAAGGAAGTCATAGTTTCACTTTATTCTTCTTTTGTCAGACCTCACCTGGAATACTGTGCTCAGTTCAGTGCACCACAGTTTAGGAAGGACATTAGCAAGCTGGAACATGCCCATAGATTGGTCACCAAGATGATCAAAGGTCTGGAAATTGAACCTAATGAGGAATGGCTTAGAGAGTTGGGTATGTTTAGCTGCAGAGGAGAGAAGGTTAAGATGTGACATGATCACCATTTTTAAATATCTGATAAGCTATCACATTGGGAGACGAGAGAATTGTTCTGTTACTCTAGAGACAAAGACATGGAACAATGGGTCCTAACTACAGGAAAAGAAATTCCAACTAAACATTAGGAAGAACTCCCTGATGGTATGAATATGCTGTTTTGGAGTATGGTGAAGGCTGAATGTACCTTAATTGTACATGACCCAGATCTCCTGCCAGCTCTGTGATTCTGTAATGTTCTGAGTGCCCAGTGACATCTGCATGGACATTGTTAGAAAGAGACTTTTGGATCAGATAGATCTTAGGTAAGCAGTAGCTATGTTCTTAAGCTGGAGTGGGAATCATGTGGGTCCTCTGATATTATGGGACTACAATTCCAAGAATACCTACTGCAGCAGCCAATTGTAAGGAATGATGCAACAGAGTCCAGATGAATCCAACCTTTGCAGACTACTTCAACCAGAGAAGTCAGCCATAGCAGAGCACCTGATGAACCAGCCTGGACACAGCATATTATTTGAGAACACAGAAATGCTAGACCACACCAACAACCACCATGTCAGACTACACAGAGAAGCCATTGAAATCCACAAGCATGTGGACAATTTCAACAGAAAGGAAGAGACCATGAAAATGAACAAAATCTGGCTACCAGTATTAAAAAACTCTAAAATTACAACAACAAAACAACAGAGAGGAAACAACCAGGCACAGATTAACACCTCCCAGCAAGAGATTTTCCCAGGCTCAGGCAGGCCTTCAAATGCTAATGAAGGTGATCAGCTGAAACATTCACACCTAACTGCAGCAGGGAAGAGCTCTTTGCCCCACCCCAGCCTTTCCACAGATATATAAACCCATTGTCCTAATTCCAACAGACCTCACTACCTCTGAGGATGCTTGCCATAGATGCAGGTGAAACGTCAGGAGAAATGCCTCTAGAACATGGCTCTATAGCCCGAAAAAACCCACAAGAACCTAGTGATTCCAGCCATGAAAGCCTTTGACAATACATTAAATCCAACCTTTGTTCAGAGGCATGCCAAAATCTTTCCACCACATCCCTGCCCTTCTCAGCATCTAGTATCATGCAATGTATCAGAGGAATTTGCAGCATCCTTTTCCCAGGCTGCCCTCAAGGGAATGCTGCCCTATCTGCTAGAGATGATTTGTCAGTGACTGAGGTGCCTTTCTTCCAGAGGCAATGGCTAGGATTGCAGAAACCATCTGGAAAATGTCATTGGGATAAGTTATGGCCACCTGCATTACAGCTCATTTTGACTTTTTTCCTTTAGATGGCATGTGTTGTAAATTCAAAGTCTTTTCACACTTGGAGAAGGGGCTTGAAGGAGCATTGTTCACATGGAAGTCATGGTTTTAGTTCTGGTTTCGAAATAGCTTAGAAAATTGCTTTTTAAAATAGTTCTATGACATTTGCAAGACTATGGTCCAATATGTAGGGTGGCATTCTGCTTCAAAAATAACTTCACATATATACAAAACTCAATTGAGTAGTTTTGTGAAGTCCATAGACATAGTTTGGTGATGCACCAGTACTCTTTGGGAGAGAAGGCTAAAGAGCTTGTAAAACTATAAAATACATTAATGGTGCATCTACACTGTAGACTTAGCACAATTTGACACTGCTTTCATTGCCGTGACTCAACGCTGTGGAATCCTGGGAGTTGTAGTTTTACAAAAGCTTTAGCCTTCTCTGTCAAATAGCACAAGTGCTTCGATAGACTGCAGCACCCAGGATTCCATAGCATTGAGCCTTTGCAGTCAAAGTAGTATCAAACTGCATTAATCCTACACTCTATAGATGCCCCCTCAGTCTCTTTAGATCTAGTAAATATTCCAAGACACTCCATCAAAGATTTCTCCTAACATGACCAACCCTTCCATTTGACAGAGGGAAACAGCTAGAGGTTGTATTGGATTGGGTGCAACAGTCTAGGGAATAGTTCTCCATGCCAACCCAAAAAGAGCCATATGCACATATAAGTCACACTGTTTACATTGTAAGACACTGACAAGATACTACCCTGGATCATTGTTTTGCTATTCCAACTTTTACAGTATGCTTAAATGCAGCCTGATGTGGAGACATATTAGTTTATAATATCTTCTCTTTTGAGCAGAAAAAAACCTTGAAGATGTGGTGAGTGATTCGGCAGTAATCTAAGTCAAATTAATACTTCATCTGCCCGCTCCTTTCTGCCACAATGGGAAGCACTGTGTGAAAAATGGCACTTCGTTCCCCAAAAGAGCACTTTCCTTTTCTGTATTCAAAGCTAGAATTTGTATTACACAGCCAAACAAAGGAGTTGTCTTTTGTTCTTCCTTGTTCTATAAAACTGGACCTATTCTTCCATAATGGGTAGATTTCCAGTAGATTTCGTTAAAGGAGGCAGCACTGCAGATAGTCATTGCTACCCTTGGGAAGGTGTGTAGAGGATCTGATTTTACTTTCTCCCCAAAACTGTCATGTGGTTTTGTTATGAATAGTTGTTCATCTGTAGGTTTATTCCTAATGATGCTCCCCTTCTATTACTTATATAGATCCCTCGTGTTCAGAAAAAACAAAACAAATAAAAACAAATCTGGTCAGCTACCACCATTCATTCTAGGAAGATGGGTCATTTCCATCTGCCAAATCAAACTAGCTCTTCCTTCCTTCCTTCCTTCCTTCCTTCCTTCCTTCCTTCCTTATTTATTATTTATTTGGGGTTCTTTTACCCTGCCCTTCTCACCCCGAAGGGGACTCAGGGCGGCTTACAAAAGCAAAGGCACAATTTGATGCCTGCATCATAAAACAATCATACACAAAATTACATCAATTCACAGTTGACAACAATTCATGCATTATAACCATAAAATCAATAAAAACCAAATACAAACCCAATTTCTCCTCTTACATGGTCAGCGTTTGTTAACTCATAGATCTAGTTTTACGTTCCACTTCATCCATCCTGCCTGTCTTACTCGCCTGATTGTCTGATTTAATTGCCAGAGTGCCCAAAGGCCTGGTCCCATAACCAAGTCTTCACTCTCCTCCTGAAGGCGAGGAGGGATGATGATGCCCTGATTTCCCCCGGGAGTGAGTTCCACAGGTGGGGGGCCACCACTGAGAAAGCCCTGCTCCTCGTCCCCACCAGCCTCACTTGTGACAGTGGTGGGGTTGAGAGCAGGGCCTCCCCAGACGATCTCAGACTCCGGGGTGGGACGTAGAGGGAGATACGTTCGGCAGATACACTGGACCGGAACCATATAGGGTTTTGTAGGTCAAAACCAGCACCTTGAATTGTGCTCGGAACTGAATCGGCAGCCAGTAGAGCTGGCACAGCAGTGAGGTGGTATGCTCCCTGTATGTCGCTCCGGTGAGCAATCTGGCTGTTTTTTAATTTAAATTTGTCTGAATCCTGCTGAAGAGTTAAAGAGTGCTCTATAGTAAAGATCTTACCACAGATCATGCTTACCATAACAAGTCCATGAAGCAACACATCCACAAGTTCACATAGGGAGTCACCTTGACGCCAAGTACTCAATCCAGAAAGCGATTAAGGGTGGAAGGCAAAGGCTCGAGTGAATGAGAGGATGCCAAGGATTGCCACCATGGGGCCAGCTAGGAAAGGGAATCCATCTCAGGTAGGCTTGGGTGATAGAAAGAAGAGATGTGCCATATTTACACCTGATGGAAATTTATGGTTTCTCTTCTTGATACCAGATCTGTTAATGATTGAAATTACTGGACTCAATTCTTGTATTCAACCTGCCAATCCTATAAATTTCGGTTCCGACACTAGGAGCAGATGGAAGCTTCCATGTCTGTGGTTCAGGGAACCCACTCCAGCTTTTATTCCAGACTGTAATCTCATCCAATGTGCTGAACTGTTTTGGGTATGGAGCCCAGCACCATGGACAGCTCCTTCACACACCACACCAATCATATGGAAGCATTATACTCCACTGACTACCCAGAAATGACTACCAAGAGGTATATTGTAGGAACATCCTTATATTAAAAACAAATTGTGTCCATAGTTTTCTTCCCATGATGCAACATTTACAAAAAATTCAGGACAGTTCTCAGTTCATAATGGAATATCATAAAGATTTTTTGTCGGGGAGAAGTATTTATGGGGGAAATAAATGTGTTTTTTCTGCACACACATCCATATGTTTTGCTGTGATGGAAACCTAATGGCTGTATTCCAACATCCTCTGGACGTAGGGTTAATATCCTCATGTGGAAATATGCGGCACCAGAAGCCATAGCTGCTTTGTGCAAATTCCACTATACATGTGAATGATTGGGTGCCATTGTGCATGAAAAAGGGTTGTTTTGGTTTGTTTGTTCAGGAAAGAAATTGTATTTCTGTACCAAATAAAATTTCCAAAGGCTTTGCAAAGTGTGATGAATTCCATGACTGTTCTGTTTTCCTTTTTCATTCAGAATATGGATAATAATGGATATTTTCTCATTCCTAGCATATTACTTCTGATACAAGACCACACATATTTACCTACTTGTAACAGTTTCCAGAGGAATGACTGTATTAGTTGGCTGCAGCAAGTCTCTTGCTGGATCTGATTAAAGACCTATGTACAACTACTTTTGCCATGATAAATGTGTTCATCTTTGCTCCCAACTCCCATTCCATTTCTGCTGTCTTTTCCAAGTCTATGATTCTATAATATTATGGCCACTTTGAAAACCAGTGATGCTTAATGATTCCTCTCTAGACCCTGCTATTGCTAATTTAAACCTCCCCTACACACAGCTGCTACTTTATTATACTTTCCAATTGAATGACGCAGATCCTTATCTAAAGTGAAGGCGAAAAGAAGTCTATGGCTGTCGGAGCACAGAATCCATGCAGCAGTTCCATTACAAATGATACTAATAGTCCTAATAGAGGTACTAATCATGAAGCAAAACCAGAGAGTTATTGATTCATTAGCATGGATGCAAAATCCTAAAATGTAACAGGCAGAGCTCTGAGATTATTTGGATTGTGTAAGTGGAGAATGTTGCTTTTTTGTTCCTTTCCCCTTTCCAGAAAGGATGCTTGAGGCATATCTTTTCACTCCAGGACTGACTTGTCAGTCCCCTGAAGGCTGAATATTTTCCCTGCTATTCTAATTCAGATCTGCTTCTGTCAATGAATACCGCCCAGATCTCCCTCTGTCACCCCCCCCCCCAATACTATCTCGGATTTACTCTTTTGTACCTTCACTAAACATTTTTTGTATCTTTTGAGTATTGATAAGTTATGCTAAATGGGAGTGATGGGAGATATTTAGTGTAATGTAAAATAAACCACATGTAGTTCACGTTTGATCAGCACACACGTTAGAAGCCCCCGGTGGCGCAGTGGGTTAAACCCCTGTGCCGGCAGGACTGAAGACCGACAGGTTGCAGGTTCGAATCCGGGGAGAGGCGGATGAGTTCCCTCTATCAGTTCCAGCTCCTCATGCGGGGACATGAGAGAAGCCTCCCACAAGGATGATAAAAACATCAAATCATCCAGGCATCCCCTGGGCAACGTCCTTGCAGACAGCCAATTCTCTCACACCAGAAGCGACTTGCTCCTGACACGACAAAAAAAAAAAAAAAAGCACACACATTGCCTTGCCAGAGAAAGAAAATACGCCATGCAGATGAACAATAAAGAACAAATAGTTTACTCTTCGCAATACACAACAATGTATGTGCAATGTGATTAGTTGCATCAACTCACAGAATGTGAATTGATGCAACTTTTATGAGAGATTTAAAATAGTCTTTCTTTGTCCATGTGGAAAAACTCCTTCAGCAGCTCATGAAGCAAACTCTCTCTCTCGCTGCTTCTCTCTGCTTCTCCCTGCAAGCACCTGCATAGCTCAAGCCTGAAAAATGTAACAGTAACCAAAAGTCTTAGGCTCAACCAGCTCCCCGGGTGTAGTCCAACCAATAAACTTTGTGCATCTTATTTTACAGTTGACACACACATTAACTGATTTTTCACATCCTCCAACAAGATATAGTCCAAAACATCAAAGAAGCACTATGTTTCTGACCCTTGCCTTTGCATTTCAGGTATTTTTATAGTTGGTTATTGTATTTTGAATGCAATTTTCCTGCTTCTTGGCAAGAGGTTGGACTGGATGTCCCACGAAGTCTCTTCTAACTCTATGACTCTATAACTTGAAGGCACACAACAGCAACAAACAATATAGTACATCAAGGGAACCACTGACCGCATAGGAAAGCTGATGAGGAAACACAACATACAAACTATCTACAGACCCACCAAGAAAATCCAACAAATGCTACGTTCAGCAAAGGACAAGAGGGATCTTCTCACTTCTGCAGGAGTCTACCGTAGACCATGCAGCTGTGGACAAGTCTACATAGGGACCACCAAACGCAGCATTGCCCAAACACGAATCAAGGAACATGAAAGGCAGTGCAGACTACTCCAACCAGAGAGGTCAGCCATAGCAGAGACCTGATGAACCAACCTGGACACAACATATTATTTGAGAACACAGAAATGCTGGACCACTCTCACAACCACCATGTCAAACTACACAGAGAAGCCATTGAAATACACAAGCATGTGGACAATTTCAACAGAAAGGAGGAAAGCATGAAAATGAACAAAATCTGGCTACCAGTATTAAAAAAAACTCTAAAATTACAACAGCACAACAACAGAGAGGAAACAAACAAGGACATCTAATCACCTCTCAACAAAAGTTTGCCCCAGGCACTGCCAGGCCATCAAATGCTAATCAAGGCAGTCAGTTGAAACATTCATGCCTAGCTCCAACAGACAAGAGTCCTTTGTCCCACCCTGGTCATTCCACAGATATATAAACCCTTTTTCCTAGTTCCAGATATATAAACCCTTTTTCCTATTTCCAACAGACCTCACTACCTCTGAGGATGCTTGCCATAGATGCAGGCAAAACGTCAGGAGAAAATGCCTCTAGAACATGGTCATATAGCATGAAAAAATCTACAACAACCCAAACAATATAGTGTTGCCTGATCTCAGGACCTGGTCCTGAATGTCAAGGTCTGGCCAGTCTTCTGAAGTTCTCAGGAGGAGAGGAGGAATCTCAGGGTAAGAAGTCAGTTAGACTTGGAGTTTGTCTTTAAAAATATTGAATAGTAGTACATCATGCCACTGTGGTTGATGCTTGGTATACCAGGTTCAAAGGCTTCACCAGGAGATGCCCCTTGTGATATCATTCCTGTAAGATGTGGCATTATAAGAGGGTATCCCTAGGTCTCTAGTGTAGATCTTTAAAATCTCAGGCTCTGGCATTGACCTGACCTTGTAACCTTGTAATATGAACTTTGGGATTTGGATATGGTTGTGTCTAATGCTTCCCAATTAGTATTCTCGCTTTGCAAACTCTGAACTGCTAATCAGTCTTCACCTCTGAAACTTTAAAATTCCTGATGGAATTTGCTTCGGAGGGGCTTAATAAATCCTGCAGAGAGAAGGAAACAGATGTAACATTAGATTCTCCTAAGGAAATAGCTCCCTGTATTACAGCCCTATAAAACATCAATCAGAGATTGTCAAGGTTGCTTCTTTTGGCTGCAACTTTTCTCAAGTTTCATTTCCATGGTGATTTGCATTCCGCTCCAGCTTCAAGCAACCTTACTGAAATATTGATCAAAAACAGAGGGAAGTGGGAACCTGGCTTTCCCAAATGGTTCGTTTCAAGCTGCAAAGTGCCATAGCGCCCAAAATTATGGTTCAAAGCAATAGGTCAAGTGGAGTTAATAAAATAATGATAACATGTTGTGAAATGAATGTAGAGACTGAGACATAAATATCCACACAAAGTGAAGATATTTTGTGGAATGTATGCACTGCACACAGAAATAGGGTTTAAACTGCTTTAATTCATTTGCTGTAATGTACTCGGAGTATCATAGCACCATAGTATCGTAGAGTTGGATGAGACTCCATGCGCCATCTAGTCTAACCCCTTGTTATGCAAGCAAAGCACAATCAAAGTACCCCTGACAGATAGTCATTCAGCCTCTGTTTAAAAGCCTCCAAGAAGGAACCTCCACCACACTTCCTCAGAGTTAGGAAGTTCTTCCTCATGTTCATGTGGAATCTCTTTTCCTGTAATTTGAACCCATTGCTCTGAGTGCTAGTCTCTAGGGTAGCAGAAAGCAAGTCTGCTACCTCTTCTTAAGAGATTCCATCTGAACATGATGAAGAACTTCCTGACTGTGAGAGCCGTTCAGCAGTGGAACTCTCTGCCCCGGAGTGTGGTGGAAGCTCCTTCTTTGGAAGCTTTTAAACAGAGGCTGGATGGCCATCTGTCAGGGGTGATTTGAATGCAATATTTCTGCTTCTTGGCAGGGGGTTGGACTGGATGGCCCATGAGGTCTCTTCCAACTCTATGATTCTATGATTCTTTCAAATATTTAAACATGACTATCATGTCTCCTCTCAATCTTTTCTTCTGCAGGTTAAACATACCTAGTTCTTTAAGATGTTCCTCATGGGGCATGGACTCCAGACCTTTAATCATTTTAGTTTCCCTCCTCTTGACACATTCCAGCTTGTCAATAACCTTCTTGAATTGTGGTGCACAGAATTGGACACAGTATCCCAGGTGAGGTCTGACTGATGCAGAGCATCCCCCCCCCCAAGCATTTGTAGTTCGCCAAGGGCCAGACAATGGATTCTGCCGCTTCCTGACCCAGCACACATAACTGGGTTCCTGTTTCCTCTCTGTGAATTCTCTGGCTTGTGCACTGGACCCTGGCCCAAAGATCAGGGAAATGTAGTTCTCCAAAGGACACTGCCCCACTCTCCACCATTTGCGGACTCTTTGCGGATCTTTCTGCCTTCTCTGATTGACTTGGTGCCCTAGCGCCACGGACTTCCTCTATGAACTCCAAACCAGCCGCTTGAGAAGCATGGCCCCCGCCTGTGGGTGCATGCCTTCATGCAAAGAATAATACTTCAGGGACTCTGATGATTGCCTTTATTAATTGCTGTGGGTTTTCTAATAAACTTTGCTGGGACGGGATGGGGATCTTTCCTATGAAATCTATGAGTTATGAAAGCCTATGAAGAAAATATATATGAAATATGTATAATATGTAATGAAATGTGATGAAATGTACCCTCACCCTTTCCTTGCATTTCCCCTCTTGAACTTTGCTCTACAAAAGAATATGTGACCAGGGGATTACAGTTAAGGAAATCCAATTTCCTTGGAAGAAGCTCCATTCATATTGACATTGCATGGAAAATACTGGCGAATCTATGGCTTTGTTTTTCAGAGTTCAGACAAACAAAAGTCAGAGATTTTATCAGCCAGAAGCCCGGATAAACAGACTGATTGCATCAATTATGGTGTTTGTGTATGCTCCCTTGTGTCAAAGGATCTCCTTTGCCTACAGGGTTGAGATCCAGACACCATCCATAGCCTCCCTTTGTTGCTCATACACATCTTTTATCAAGACCCAGGAAATCCCTTGTTCTCCCCATCCGCCTCCCTGCCGTGAAGAGACAAAAGGTGTTCCATCAGCTGGCAGTCGCCTCCCAGGCATTCCGCCCCTCCGCGCTGTCAAACTAGAGCCCGCCTCCTGGCCGCTGATTGGACAATCTCTGGAGGCGCTCCGAGGGCTCTGATTGGCCCTCTGGAGGCAACAGCGGCCGGCGATTGGAGGGAGGGTGGGACCAGCGGCCAAGCCTCCTCCCAGCTGTTCCAGAGCCGGCCAACCAGGACAGAGGGGACTGACAGGAGGCGGGCGGGAGATTCAAGCCAGGATTCCTTTGTTCTGTCTGTATAAATATGCCTGAAAATCACTGTACTGTATGCTTACTTGAGGAAATATCCCTGTAATGCATCCTTTTCAGCTGAATCGCTAAATAAACGCTTCGGTCGCTGGGTACCTCTTCAGCCTCTGGCGAGATTAATTCTTAATATTGTGCGCTTTGGATTGGCTTCTGCTGGCAGCTCGCCAAGGTCAAGACCCCATTAGAGGTCTCCAGGGTTCCCCCTCGCTGGGAGAACCCTCCAAAAAGGAGCTCGATATCATGACCAAAGCAGAATAGAGAGGCACTATATTCCTTTTGAGACAGCCCAAAATTCAATTGGCTTTTAAAGCTGCTGATGGTCTAGAAGTATCTTGGTAGAACAGATGGATAGTAAACAAAAATAAGCAGAACTTGGACATTTTACACAAATGTAGCCATGCTGGCTAGAGTTGTAGTTTACAAAAGCAACATTTCCAAGATCTAGGTCAGTGGTTCTCAACCTTCCTAATGCAGTGACCCCTTAATACAGTTCCTCATGTTATGGTGACCCCTAACCATTAAATTATTTTTGTTGATACTTCATAATTGTAATTTTGCTTCTGTTATGAATTGTAATGTAAATATCTGATATGCAGGATGTATTTTAATTCACTGGACCAAATTTGGCACAGGGAAGTCATGCTACCCTTCTATTCTGCCTTGGTTAGACCACACCTGGAATCACACTGTGTCCAATTCTGGGCACCACAATTGAAGGAAGATGTTGACGAGGTGGAAGGTGTCCAGAGGAGGGCCACTAAAATGATCAAGGGTCTGGAGAACAAGCCCTATGAGGAGTGGCTTAAAGAGCTGGGCATGTTTAGTCTGAAGAAGCCAAGGCTGAGAGGAGACATGATAACCATGTATAAATACATGAGGGGAAGTCATAGGGAGGAGGGAGCAAGCTTGTTTTCTGCTGCTCTGAAGACTAGGATGCAATGGAACAATGGCTACAGGAAAGGAGATTCCACCTGAACATCAGGAAGAGCTTCCTGTCTGTGAGAGCTGTTCAGCAGTGGAACTCTCTGCCCCAGAGTATGGTAGAGGCTCCTTCTTTGGAAGCTTTTAAACAGAGGCTGGATGGCCATCTGTTGGGGGTGCTTTGAATGTGATTTTGCTGCTTCTTGGCATGGGGTTGGACTGGATGGCCCACGAGGTATTTTCCAGCTCTATGATTCCATAAAATAAAATACATACAGTAAATCCATCCTCCATCCCATGACAATGAGGAAAACTAGTATGAGTAAAATCTTTCATCCTCATATGATTGCAATGGTAGTGAATCATTTGCTCGCCTCTTGAAAAACCCAACAAGAGAATTGGACTGCTGCGTATACAGGAGGGAGAGGGGAATAAAACTTGAGTCATGGCAGATGAAAGAGAATTTCCTCTCTCAGGGAAACTTTGAAGGATGATGAAAGTACACCAATGAGTCTCCTCCCACCCCCCCCCCCCCCAAAGAAAGGTTCAGAGTGGTCAAAATCACCTAAAAACCCCATGGAATAAATAAATGGCAGTCACAACCTACTGCTTATGTAACCCTGCTCACAACACAGTGTTTGTGCACAGGAGACATTTCCAATGGATTATGCACCCAGCCACTGGGAGGAATCTAAATTAACTTCCAAATGCACACTTTGGAGATTCTTCTGTCAGCAGAGCAGGGAAGCAACCAGAAATAATCTCGTCAGGATCATTAAGGGTATAGTTTTGACTTCACACAACTCTTTCCTTGGAGACTTGGAAATTATGTACATTGCTAAGACGGGGTGTTTTTTATTATTTTTTTGGCTGATCTACATATTTTCTTCTTGTTGCAATCTGAATTAAGAGTTCATGGGGAATAGCTCAGATTTGCTTTAAAAATTGAAATATTGTTGTGGATTTCATACCACTCAAATTAAGATGTGCTTTCAGTTCACACAGGGAGTCATTTAGAAATAAACGTTAGCTTTCCAAGGTTACGGCTGGCAGCCTATGTTTTAGGCTCCAAGATCTTCTATTATCCCCCAGCCCCTCAAATTTAGATATTTCACCAAGATGTAATATTGAATCTTGGCCATGTATTATGCAACTTCATTTACAGACAACTCTATTCCCTTGAATATTGGAAGCGCTGCTGCAAGGCTCAATTAAGTATCATTCCCAAGGAGCTCTCTCAAGAAATTAGTAGCTTATCAGGTGAAGGGACCTACTTTCAGCTAATGTCAAGCAAGAATATAAAAGGACACAGAATTCTCCATGTTTTTGTGCTTTTATTTTCATAGTGTTGTATAGTTGCAGTCAGAGGCGGCCCTAGGTAATTTTCATTTTTTTTTGTCGTGTCAGGAGCGATTTGAGAAACTGCAAGTCGCTTCTGGTGTGAGAGAATTGGCCGTCTGCAAGGACGTTGCCAAGGGGATGCCTGGATGATGTGATGTTTTTATCATCCTTGTGGGAGGCTTCTCTCATGTTCCCGCATGAGGAGCTGGAGCTGATAGAGGGAGCTCATCCGCCTCTCCCCGGATTTGAACCTGCGACCTGTCGGTCTTCAGTCCTGCCAGCACAGGGGTTTAACCGACTGCGCCACCGGGGGCTCCTATTTTCAATGGTAAGCAAACAGTATTTTGACGCCCCCCCCCCCCCCAACCAATCACTGATATATATTTTCTGTTCTTCATGGGAGTTCTGTGTCCCATACTTGGTTCAATTCCATCATTGGTGGAGTTCAGAATGCTCTTTGATTGTAGGTGAACTATACATCCCAGTAACTACAACTCGCATATGTCAAGGTCTGTTTTCCCCCAAGAGTGCCTCAAGAGCACCCCTGGGCAAAATCAACTATACTGCAAATGCTTACTTTGCGTAATGGGTTGAGCCACCCCTGGTTGCAATTCAGCTCCTGTGCCTGCTAGAAATCCACTCTGAGTGTAGTGTAGGTAAAATACTCCATAGAAGCATGGCCCAATGGGAGGGAGAACAACATCTCCCCCTTCCAACAATAGTAATAGTAATAGTAATAGTAATAGTAATAGTAATAGTAATAGTAATAGTAATAAATAGGATTTTTCAAGGCACTGCAAGGGCACTCTTGGAATTTATTTACTTATTTACCACATTTTTATACTGCCTTTCTCAGCCCAGAGGCGACTCAGGGTAGTTTACAGTTGGCCACAATTTGATGCCTCAACAATTGTAAGCAAATAAAACCATCACACAATACTGTTAAGAACATTTAGCATAAAATATAAAAATATAAAAAACCCATAGTAAAGGTAAAGGTAGTCCCCTGACATTAAGTCCAGTCATGTCTGACTCTGGGGTGTGGTGCTCATCTCCATTTCTAAGCCGAAGAGCCGGCGTTGTCCGTAGACACCTCCAAGGTCATGTGGCTGGCACGACTGCATGGAGCGCCGTTACCTTCCTGCCGGAGCGGTACCTACTGATCTACTCACATTTGCATGTTTTCGAACTGCTAGGTTGGCAGAAGCTAGGGCTGACAGCGGAAGCTCACGCCGCTCCCCGGAATCGAACCTGCGACCTTTCGATCAACAAGCTCAGCAGCTCAGTGCTTTAACCCACTGCACCACCAGGGGCTCCAAAAAACCCATACAAAGCCATAAAACATTGCCGTGAGTGTCTTTTTGTCAAAGCCATTATTCAATTGCATTGTCAAGTTGTTCCATGATTTTATATAATTATGCTGCATTTGGGAAGGCCTGCTCAAAAAGCACCTTTCACCTTTCTTCGAAAAGTCAGGAGGGAGGGGGCTTTCAAAGGCTTTCATGGTCATAATCACTGAGTTGTAAGTTTTTTGGGCTGTATGGCCATGTTCCAGAAGCATCCAGGTTTCGGCGGTGGCTGGGAGAGCTTTTGCACAATTAAAGCTTGTGCGCCAGCTGTGCCTGTACCTTGGGAAGTCTGATCTGGCCACGGTGGTCCACGCTCTTGTTACATCCCAAATAGATTACTGCAATGTGCTCTATGTGGGGTTGCCTTTGGAGACTGTTCGGAAACTTCAGTTAGTCCAATGGGCGGCAGCTAGTTTACTCACCGGAGCATCATACAGGGAGCATACCACCCCCTGTTATGTCAGCTCCACTGGCTACCGATCCAGTTCCGAGCACAATTCAAAGTGCTGGTTTTGACCTACAAAACCCCATACGGCTCCGGCCCAGCGTACCTGTCCGAACGTATCTCCTTCTACATCCCACCTCGGAGTTTAAGATCCTCTGGGGAGACCCTGCTCTCGGCCTCACCTCTATCACAAGTGAGACTGGTGGGGACGAGGGACAGGACCTTCTCGGTGGTGGCCCCTCGCCTGTGGAATTCACTCCCTGAGGAAATTAGGTCATCAACATCCCTCCTCTTTTTCAGAAGGAAGTTAAAAACCTGGATATGGGACCAGGCCTTTGGGTAAGCTGGCAGATGGATAAAGGACAATGACGACCAGAGTAGGAAAGGACTATGATAATGCTGGATGGACTATAGATTTATGAATTGCCGAACGTTGACCACAAGATGATTTTATTGCTGCTATGGTATTAATTTGATTGTTTTAACTAGTTATAATTGTTGCTGTTATATTGTATTTTGTATATTGTATTTTGTGAATTGTTAGGCATTGAATTGTGCCTTTTGTAAGCCGCTCTGAGTCCCCCCTAGGGAGTTGAGAAGGGCGGGGTAGAAGCACTCGAAATAAATAAATAAAATAAATTCTCTCCTGACGTTTCACCTGTATCTATGGCAGGCATCCTCAGAGGTTCTGAGGTCTGTTAGAAACTAGGAAAATAGGGTTTATATATATGTGGAATGTACAGCATGGGGGAAAGGACTCTTGTTCTAATTGAAACATTCACACCTACCTCCAACAGACAAGAGTTCTTTCTCCCACCCTGGATAGTTTAAGAAGCCCTACTTTATGCTAGCCTGTAGCAGAAGGCATTCATTTTATTTAGGGTTCACTATTGTGCACATTTATCTGTCTCCACAGTAAGTTCAGAAACATATACCTCACAGGTATGGTGGTCATACTCTATATTGAACCAAAGCACTTCACTCCATAAACCTAAATCCACCGCATTATTATTGGTTAATACTTGGATCCGAGATCACCAGATTTCAGAAGACAGCTATAGCAAACCAGCTCTGCTTATTATTCTGTGTGTATCTGTTTAAAGGGCTTTAAAGAGCATATTATTTTTCATTTCTTCCTCTTGCAATTAAAGGATCGCTTAGCACTTTCTAAAAGCAAGCAGCAAGGTCCACTTAAAAGGTATCTCCACAAGGCATAGGGAAATTATGGGCAGATAAATTATTCAAGCATTTCTTTCTATTTGGGGAGGTTTTTATTGGGCCTTTTTGCTATATAAAATATGAAAATTTCATACTAAATATATGTAGCAGATAATGGACCCAAAGTCAGAAGAGAGTGCCAAGGCCAGCTTATGCTTCCCTTGTAGCCATTGCTCTCAATGTACAGTTTTAGCAGCTTCAACAAAAAAAAGGACTGAATATTCTTCGCAAAAAGAAAAATGTTTTCTTGGCAGAAGAGCAAAAGTGAAATTTCTTTAGGTACCCAGAGCAACAGCAAGCTATCTGTCGTCCATGTCTTTAAAGGAGTTTCAGCAAGAAAAGAGAGGAATGCAGTTATGCTTAACATTGCTAAAACGTGCAAAAATTACTAGATTTTTGAAATTATTATTATTATTGGGAAGTGTCCGACGTGTGATCCAATACAACAGCCAGCAGAGTGTCTGCTGTGGACTCATCTTGTTGTGTTTCAAATAATAATAATATACTTTATTTTTTTATATATTCCGTCCTATCTCCCCGAGGGGACTCAGGGAGGATTACAGTACACATATATGGCAAACATTCAGTGCCATTGTCATAGCTCAGTCAGCTGAGGATGGGGATGACAGATTTGGTGTAGTTCAGCCAGCTAAGGGGTCTGAAGATGCTCAGACAGAGGGGGATTTGGGTGATTCTCTGTGTGAAAACAAAACTGTTTTAGGAGCTGACAGGCAGGAAAGTTAGATAGAGAATCAAGGCTACTTCTGCATGGGAAGAATTCCAGGCACAAGTCAGGTCATGGGAAAGTGAGAGTGAGAAGGACTACTGAAAGTCGAAGGAATGCTTTCATGCTTTCATGTCCTTAATTAGGGAAATAATAACTTTTTGTTTTCAGATCAAGTAACGTAGTAGATAGAATAGGGAACTCTTGCCTTGGTCCTCACTTCAAGTCATGTCCTGGCCAAGTTTTGCTTTAAGTCTTGGGGATTTTACCATGAACTCAAGCTCATGTATTGTTCTTTGATTCTTGGATTATTCAAGTTGATGTTTTATTCCTTATCTTTGGATTATTCAAGTTCATGATTTTACCCTTCTCCTTGGATTTATGTTCATGCTTTAACCTTTGCATTGGAGCCTTATCTCTGGTTTTTGAGACTCCTTTTATCCTAGCTATTTGGATTTTTTTACTCTTTTACTGTATGTGCTTTTTCAATAAACTGTTTATTTCTACATTTGGCTTCCTGGTGAGTGCTTGAGCAAGGTGAACCCTAGCTGAGTTGCAACAGCTATTATACAATTAACAGGGAGCCCCTGGTGATGCAATGGGTTAAACCCTTGTTCTAACAGGACTGAAGACCTACAGGTCGAAGGTTCAAATCCAGGGAGAGTGCAAATTGAGCTCCCTCTATCAGCTCCAGCTCCCCATGAGGGGACATGAGAGAAGCCTTCCACAAGGATGGTAAAACATCAAAACATCTGGGCGTCCCTTTGGTAATGTCCTTGCAGATGGCCAATTCTTGCACACCAGAAGCGACTAGCAGTTTCTCAAGTTGCTCCTAACAAAGACAGTATATAAACAAAGGCAAAGGCTTCCCATCTTTTTCCATCTTTGGCACCTGGAGGCTGTCCTCTAATCCAGCCATGGGAGGGAAGGGGTGCTGTTGTTCCATCTTTCATGCTGAGGAACTTTCTTGTCCTTAGACACCCACCCAATTGAATCACCGGCATGTCCACATGGGTGCCTTTTATTACCTCCCCACCATAGCGGTACCTATTTATCTACTCACACTGCTGTTTTTGAACTGCTAGATGAGCAAAAGTTGGGCTGACGGTTGGGAGCTCACCCCAACCCAGGCTTGAACTTTCTGTCTTTCAATAGGCAAGATTTTCTGCAGCTGGTGGTTCAACCTGATGTGCTAAAGCCCGGCCCTAAAATGAGACATTAAAACTTGAGGACCATATCCTCCATCTGTCCTGATTTGTCAGGGACAATCACAGGTAATCCTTCTGTCACCCCACTTTTTAATTTCTTTTAAATTGTCCCAGTTCCTTTATTCTCCCCCCCATCTCCTCTTTTGTCATTAGCTTCTTCCAATCACTGCAAACTGAATTCAAAATGGAAATGTAGTTTGCACTCAATTGTCTCAGGAGGGAGGAGGGGGACAGAGAGAGCATTGCCACTTCCATTAACGTCAGGCAAAAGCAAACTGCTTCAGTCTCTCTTTACTTATTATTTTTAGTACTAACTTTTGCTATTTTGACCACTCTCTGACGTTGCTTAATCACATTTGCCCCAGTTTTCAATTCCTGTGAAGTGTTGGAGGATCTGAATCAAATCTCACTGGATTCTCAATTGAATTTTTGGAGCCGCAGGAAAAGTATGGCACAAAGAGATGTATCTGCCAGTTTAACACAAATGCCTTTAGATATATTCTAATATTAGCCTTAAAACGTATCACTGAGAATTAAAAGTACCCCACTTGACTTCTCTATAGCATATATAGATAAATGGATAGATCTAGTGCCAACTAGAATATCAACATTTCAAACCAAACTTATTTATGTCCGGCTCCAGGGCAATGCTGTTCATTCCTTTGTTTATTTACAGATATTTTGAAATATATCTTATTCCTCAGCCTGAAAGGATCTTCGAGGGGTTTGTTATTGTGATTTAATGTCAAGCTGACTTCAGCTTAATGCAATCCTATGAATAACTGACCATTAGGAGCCCTGGTCATTAACTGACCTGCTAGGGTATTTAGAACAGTTAGGAATGTGTCTACACCAGGCATGTGCAAACTCCGGCCTTCCAAGTGTTTTGGACTCCAACTCCCAGAATTCCTAACAGCCTCAGGCCCTTTCCAGGGGGGAAAAGGAAGGGGCCTAAGGCTGCTAGGAATTGTGGGAGTTGGAGTCCAAAAAACCTGGAGGGCCGAAGTTTGCCTATTCCTGATCTACACTGTAGAACAGTGTTTCTCAACCTTCCCAATGCCGTGACCCCTTAATACAGTTCCTCATGTTGTGTTGACCCCCAACCATAACATTATTTTTGTTGCTACTTCACAACTGTTATTTTGCTACTGTTATGAATCGTGATGTAAATATCTGATATGCAGTATGTATCTTCATTCACTAGACCAAACACCTGTTAAGCTTTAATTTGAATACTGGTGGGGTTGTAGAGGCATTGCTTTTGTCATTTGGGAGTTGTAGTTACTGGGATTTATAGTTCACCTACAATCAAAGGTCACTTTGAACTCCACCAATGATGGAATTGAACCAAACTTGGCACAGAGAACTCCCATGGCTAACAGGAAATACTGGAAGGGTTTGGTGGGCATTGACCTTGAGTTTGAGAGTTGTAGTTCACCTACATCCAGAGAGCACTGTGGACTCAAACAATGATGGATCTGGACCAAACTTGGCATGAATATTCAATATTCCCAAATTTGAACACTGGTGGAGTTTGGATAAAATACACCTTGATATTTGGGAGTTGCAGTTGCTGGGATTTATAGTTCACCTGCAATAAAAGAGCATTCTGAACCTCACCAACGATGGAACTGAACCAAACTTGGCACACAGAAGTCCCATGACCAACAGAAAATACTGGAAGGGTTTGGTGGGCATTGACCTTAAATTCTGGAGTTGTAATTCACCTACATCCAGTGAGCACTGTGGACACAGAAAATACCAACAGAAAATACTGAATTTTCTGATGGTGTTTGGCGACTCCTCTGACACCCTCTCATGACCCCTTCAGAAGTCCCAACCCCCTTGCTGTAGAATCAATGCATTTTGCAACCACTTTAACTGCCATGGTTCAACGCTATGGAATCCTGGGAGTTGTGACTTTACAAAACTTTTCACCTTCTCTGCCTCACTAAACTGCTGCCTCACTAAACTACAAATCCCAGGATTCCATTGCATTGAGACATGACAGTTAAAGCGGTGTCAAACTGTATTCATTCTGCAGCCTAGATGCTCCCTTCATTATGATGCACTGTATGCTAAATACTTAGCACTAAACTGCATTGAATTAAACGAAGTAAAGTTCTACAGAATTGCTGTATTAATTGGAGGGGAAAATACAGATTGGTTCAACTTCTGTCTCAAACATGTTTACAGATGTTTATGCCCTCTTGAATGCTGAGAGATTTGCTCCTGAGTAAAGATGCTCGGGTTTGTACTCTTAAATATCTAATGAAGGCACTTCTGACGGGTGAATGTACTCTGTTTGTAGTTTTTTGTATTAGGAGCAAAGGAACTGTCAATCAAGAGTGGAAAAAGAAGAGAGAGAAAGAGCAAGGAGGCCATCTTAATGAGTTATTCTTAATCTGCCATTTCGAATGTCTGCCTTGAAGCCAAAGAAAAGATAGCATGTGTCTTCCAAATGTACCTTGAGACATAATTAATGTACCTGCTACCCGCCTTTTGTTTTACTGTCATAGGCATCAAATTAAAACGAAGCAAGTGAATGCAGAGAGGGAGGAACGAAATAGGAGTCACAGAAAATTGAACACAAGAAGAGAGCATGGAATAACTAACCAGCGGAAGCAAATGGAGTGGTTTGAGCACTGGACTACAATGCTGGGGAACAGGGTTTGAATGCACCATGGAAACCTATTAGGAGACCTTGGACAAGTAACACACTCTCAGCTCCAGAAGAAGGTAAAGGCAACCATCTTGGACAAATCTTGCCAAAAGAAAAACCATGACAGGTTCATCTTAGGATGGACATAAGTGGAAAATATGTATTTTTATCGTGTCGGAAGCAAGTTGAGGGTACAGTTAAAATGCATTTCATAGAATCATAGAATCAAAGAGTTGGAAGAGACCTCATGGGCCATCCAGTCCAACCCCCTGCCAAGAAGCAGGAAAATTGCATTCAAATCACCCCTGACAGATGGCCATCCAGCCTCTGTTTAAAAGCTTCCAAAGAAGGAGCCTCCACCACACTCCGGGGCAGAGAGTTCCACTGCTGAACAGCTCTCACAGTCAGGAAGTTCTTCCTCATGTTTCTTGTCGTTTGAAGCCATTGTTCTGCGTCCTAGTCTCCAGGGAAGCAGAGAACAAGCTTGCTCCCTCCTCCCTGTGACTTCCTGTGATTTATACATGGCTATCACGGCTTTTCATGTGTTGAGTTGTCCGGGGAATGGATTGGGTCCATGTCACTCTCCATGGCCATCCAGCAGTGGCTATGAGGACAACAAAGGGAAGGTCTTGGTAGTGCTTCTGTTGTGTATTCCTGTATGGCAGGGGTTGGCCTGGATGACCCTTGCGGTCTCTTCCAACTCCATGATTCTATGTTTTGAGGGGTTAAAACTAAACCACATTCACTGATAATGTATTCCTTCAAAGAGACATTAACTAATGGCTTTTAGATATTCTCAGCTAGAGCTAACTTATAGGAAATCAATTAACGCTGCATCTTATTGACTTGAGGCTATCTCTCCATAGAAGGCATCTCTCTCCCCTGCCCTTGACACACAATCAGACATTTGAATTTCCCATGGATGTCCCTCTGCTAGTTTGTTCCTGTACATGACTGGGCTGAAAATGATTTTAGATCAGAGGAAAGGAAATGTTAACTCAGCAGCTGCCTCATTTTCTCTTCCCCAACCAACACTTTCTCTTTCATGTAGATAAGGAATGATTACAACCGGCAGCTATGTGGAAGGGACTATGGTTGCACTGAATATGGATGTAATTTTCATGCACGCCGAAGACCCACGGGGGTTAACAGGGGAGATAAGAGGCAGTTCTAAGGGAAGCAAGTTAGTTTTCATGTCCATGCTGTGATAAGCTGGCTTAATCATTTCCACCCAGAGAGCTTGGGGTCTCTGAGGGAAGAGATGGATCCTATATGTCAAAGGGGTGGGTAACTCTTAGCCCAAGAGCCACGCATTTGCATGCAGATATACCTATTCTTGCACTCCCCAAACTTATGCTTGCTGCCACTCAAGTTTCCATCACTTCAGATCAGACCCCAGAGATTCTTCTTGTAAACATGGTCTATTATTTCCTAAAGGACTCATGCTTCCCACCATGGATAATAACAAAACTTATTGTTTTCAGTGGGGTGAACAACAGAGGTAGAAGAGAGTATAGATCAGGAGTGTCACACTCATTTTCATGGAGGGCCACATTTGCCTTGTGGTTGCCTTAAAAGGGCCGTTCTATGGAGAATCGGTGGATCCAGAGGACCAACTTTAATTTCTTTACATAATGGCTGGTACTCTTAGTTTTTACCATTTAGGTCACCAGATGTTATTGAATGACAACTCCCATCACTTTTGATTATTCCCAATGCAGTCTGGGAATAATGGGAATTGCAAACAAACAGCACTTGTGGCTCTGAGGTTGGGGAAGCGATGAATTTTTGATAAGGGATTTTATTTTGGTATCAGGAGTGACTTAGGAAACTGCAAGTTGCTTCCGGTGTGAGAGAATTGGCCATCTGCAAGGATGTTTAGATGTTTTACCATCCTTGAGAAAGGCTTCTCTCATGTTCCTGCATGGGGAGCTGGAGCTGACAGAGGGAGCTCATCCTGATCTCCCTGGATTTGAACCTCCGACCTGTTGATCTTCAGTCCTACAGGCACAAAGGTTTAACCCATTGCGGCACTGAGGGCTCCAAGGTTGGGGAATGATTAAAGGACACTTTAAAGCCAGGCATCATATCTAGAAACCTTGGATCTATATTCAAAGCCTAGACTCCTGACAAAACAGGACAAACTTCAGTCTTCAAGATGTTACAATATTACAAATCTCATCAGCTCTAGTCATGATTAATAATGAGGAATACAGAGTTGTAGTCCAGTATCTGGAGGGCCACATAAAGTGACATGGAAGGTTGGATTCAGGCCATGGGCCTTGCATTTCACACATGTGATACAGGTTGTACAGGAGGCACTGAGTGAATAAGCACTGTGGGTAAAACCGTGAAGCTGCAGAAAATCTTGCCAGTCAAAAGGTTAGCAGTTCAAGCCTGGGTTGGGGTGATCTCCCGCAATCAGCCCCAGCTTCTGCTCACCTAGCAGATCAAAAACAGCAATTTATTTATTTACTATATTTATACCTTGCCCTTATCACCCTGAAGGACAGCTTACAAGTGACGTGAGTAGATAAATAAGTACTGCATTAAGTGGGGAGCTAATAAAAAGGCACCCATAAGCAAGTCAATCAGGAGGACGTCTACAGACAACAAAGCTCCTTGGCATGGAAGATGGAGTGACAGTACCTCCCTGTAGTTGGGTTGAGCACAGCCTCCAGATGCCAGAAATGGAAAAAGATGGGAAAGCCTTTATACCTCTGTTTATGTATTGTCTGTCCTTGTTAACTGTAAAAGAGCATTGAATGTTTGCCATATATGTGTTCTATAATCTGCCTCTAGTCCCCTTGGGGGGATAGAATGGAATATAAATAAAGCATATTATTATTATTATTATTATTATTATTATTATTATTATTATTATTATTTGAAACACAACAAGATGAGTCCACAGCAGACACTCTGCTGGATGTTGTATTGGATCACACCATCGGACACTTCCCAAGTGTCTAGGACTGTGTGAGGTATTGGTGAAAAATGCATGCAGATCCCAGTAAGGTGGCCTTCTGCAGCTGGCAGATGTTAATTTTGTCAGCGCAGACTGTGTTTAAGAGCAGGCCAAGGTCTTTAGGCATTGCCCCCAGTGTGCCGATCACCACTAGGACCACCTTGACTGGCTTGTGCTAGAGTCTTTGCAGTTCGATCTTTAAATCCTCATATTGGGTCAGCTTTTCCAGTTGTTTCTCTTCAATGCTGATGTCACCTGGGATTGCAACAAAGACAATCCATACTTGGTTTTTTAACACAGTTATGAGGTCAGGAGTATTATGCTCCAAAACTCTGTCTGAATTCAGAAGTCCCAGAGTAGCTTGACATGTTCATTCTCTGTAACTTTTTCCAGCTTGTGATCCCACTAGTTCTTTGTGGCAGGCAGATGGTATTTGTTGCACAAGTTCCAATGGATCATCTGAGCAATGGTGTTATGCCTCTGTTTGTGGTCTGTCTGCACGATCTTCTTGCAGCAGCTCAGGGTGTGATCTATTGTTTCATCTGCTTCCTTGCAGAGTCTACATTTGGGATTTGTTGTCTACTTTTCAATTCATGGCTTTGATGGCATTGGTTCTAATGGCTTGTTCTTGGGCTGCCAGAATCAGGCCCTCCTTTGTCTCCTATTTAAGAGTTCCATTTGTGAGCCACAGCCATGTTTTTTCTTTGTCAATTTGGCTCTCAATTTTTCCCAGGAACTGTCCATGGAGAAGCAGTGCTTCATAATGGAATATGACCAAAGAATTAGGTTGCTAACAAGCTTTAATTGGAGATTTGGAAAGTAAACAAATGAGTGAAGGGAAGAAATACTTAGCATAGCTGAAACCAAGGACAAACAAAAATTATCTAGGCAACTTGCAATAAAATCAGTTTTAACAATTTCAAAATAGCAATTCTAAACAAAAAAAGGCACAGGCTAAAATTATACATGCAAACATTTAGATGCAAAGCAATCTTGCAGCACCTGAGAGACTGTCAGATGAAGAATTTGGCAGCATAAGTTTTCATAGACATAAATCTACTCTGTGTGTCAATGGGGCAATCAATTGAAATCCTGACTGAAATCCTGTGGAAATTAAAAGCACCATCAGAGGAAGGAAAGCGATGCCCTGAATTTTAAGGGATGCAGCTGGAGGGCTCAGCCAAGGCTGGAAATGTGTTTTCTCTCTCTCTCTTTGAAAGCCAGTCGAAATGTTATGGTTATGATTTTCCTCAACAGCGTGTGAAGATTTCCACGGGATTTCAGTCTGAGGGTTTCAATGGATTGCCTTTGTAGCTTCAAGAAATTGAGGGAATGTGGTCACAAGAAACTGAAATTATTTTCAGTGCTCGGGGTGAAAACATAGTTCACTACCTGTGCATTAAGAGGGTAAGGTCAAACTGGAAACAGGTTAATACTGTCTATCAATCAGCTATCTATCTATCTATCTATCTATCTATCTATCTATCTATCTATCAGCTATCTATCTATCTATCTACCTATCTATCTATGCTATCTACCTACCTACCTGTTTGTTTGTTTTGTGCTGTTTAGGTCATCCCTCATTGTAGCGTCTTAGTGGTGGATATGTAGGTGACTGTGGAGCCCTATTCTTGATCCGCATGCTCTCTCGCAGTGAGACCATCAGTTTCCAGGTTGAAGGTGGTTCCAGTTGGGGTTGGCTTGATGTGCCTTTCTCTTGACATGTTTCTCCCTTTTGCCCCACATTCATGCCTCTTTGAAATACGCAGCACTGCTGATCACAGCCGACCTCCAGTTAGAACACTCAAGTGCCAGGACTTCCTAGTTCTTGGTGTCTTTGCCACAGTTTTTAAGGTTACCTTTAAACCCATCTTTAAATCTCTTTTCCTGTCCAGCAACATTTCATTTTCCATTCTTGAGTTTGGAGTATAGAATTGCTTTGGAAGACGGTGATTGGACATTCTCTGTTTTGCTGTTCACAAATGTGCAGAAAGGATTCTGAAGACAACTGTTTACTTTGCCTATTGTAAACAAGCACATAGAGTAGAATAGGATTGGCTCATTTTCAGCTCAAGCTTTATTGTTTAGTGAAGACATGCTCCTTGAATCTGTTTCTTCAGCCCTCCTTCACCATCCTTCCAGAACTGCCAAACAAATTGTAGTTTCAGAGAAGATCAGGTAGAAAGGGGCATAAAAAGATTTTGTAAAAAAGTGTTTCTGTATCATAGAATCATTGAGTTTGAAGGGACTTTGTGGATCATCCAGTCCACGAAACAGTAACATCGCATTCAAGGCACTCCCAACAGATGGCCATCCAGCCTCTGTTTAAAAGCCTCCAAAGAAGGAACCTCCACCACACTCTGGGGCAGAGAGTTCCATGGCTGAACAGCTCTCACAGATAGGAAGTTCTTCCTCATGTTCAGGTGGAATCTCCTTTCCTGTAGTTTGAAGTCATTGTTTTGTGTCCTAGTCGCCAGGGCAGCAGAAAAAAAGCTTGCTTCCTCCTTTCTTTGATTTCCCCTCATATATTAATACATGGTCCTCATCATGTCTCCTCTCAGCCTTCTCTTCTGCAGACTAAACAAGCCCAGGTCTTTAAGCCGCTCCTCATAGGGTTTGTTCTCCAGACCCTTGATCATTTTAGTGGCCCTCTTCTGGACACATTCCAGCTTGTCAACATCTCCCTTCAATTGTGATGCCCAGAATTGGACATAGTGTGATTCCAGGTGTGGCCTGACCAAGGCAGAATAGACAGGTAGCATGACTTCCCTGGATCTAGACACTATATTCCTATTTATGTAGGTCAAAATCCCGTTGATTTTTTAGCTGCCGCATGACATTGTTGGCTCATGTTTAACTTGTTGTTCATGAGAACTCCAAGATTGTTTTCACACATACTGCTCCTGAACCAGGCATCCCCCATAGTGGCTTTGTCATCCTGTATATGCATTTCTATATCAAAATCTGTATGTATATTTAGATCTGTCCAGCATAACATAGTTTGGGGTATTGGGTTAGGACTCTGGAGGCCAGGGTTCAAAGATCGACTTGTAAATGGAAACTCACTCAATGACCTTGGGCAAGTCACACTGTCTCATCCTCAGAGGGAGGCAAAGGTAACCTCTCCCTGAATAAATCTTGGCAAGAAAACCCTCTTACAGGTTCACTGAAGGGGTATTATAATTTAAAAATGACTTGGAGGAACACAATATATATTCATCTCTCTCTCACCCCCCATTCTTCCCCCATTCTTCCTCTTTCATTTAAAAATAATCAGCATTTCTGACCAGTTTATATGTATTACAGTTAATCTGTTTAGTCAGATTAGAAGTCAGAATTGCTGGGCAGTGAAAAAAACTGGCAAAGAGATGGAGCCGCAAGGGTATTATCTTCCTTTGCTCAGTTTGATAAGAGTGGAGCATTCTCACCACAACTCTTTAGCCCCAAATCATTATTATTATGTTTGAACTGAAGACTCCCTGAATGAAAATGAAGCTTCCTTTCCATTGTACAGGATAATCTGCCTGTTATGGAGAGTTCACATGATATCGATTTCCCTCCGTTGTGCTATCATGAAAGAGACCAAAATTTAAAGGGCAGCTGAGGAGAGGAAAGCTTAATTTTTCTTGCATTGTCCGCAGGGATGGTTATTCCGCAGTTCATAGGAATGTGCAAAAATCCTGCTGAACATGTTCACATTTTAATCTTTGTGTAACCAAGTCTTCTTGTTCATTACAAAAGAAGGTAGTGATTATGATACTCTCAACCAGGATGTTCCTCTCTCATGCCCTAAGAATGAAGAATAGGAATACAAAAATGCATCTTATATAATTTTTCTGGCATCTTGCAATGAAATGCATCTTCATAAAAGTGGTAAATCTTCCCTGCTTTCATTTGCAACATTATGAAACATCTTGGAATTTAAGATCATCTTGCGAGGCCCTGCTCTCGGTCCCACCTGCTTCACAGGTGAGACTGGTGGGGACGGGAGACAGGGCCTTGTCAGTACTGGCCCCTCAGCTGAGGAACTCCCTCCCCAGCGAGGTTAGACCAGCCCCCTCCTTCTTGACCCTTAGAAAGAGAGATAAAATGTGGCTCTGGGATCAAGCCTTCAGAGAACAACCATAGCACAATAAATTAATTGAAACTATGTACTTACTTAGGCAATCCCTTGTAGTTCGAGGATGATGGTCCTCCAAGTTCAGTGTCCTGGAGTTGGGTCCGTAGGTGACTGTGGAGCCCTATTCTTGATCTGCATCTTCTTCCGCAGTGAGGGCATTGGACTCCAGGTGGAAGGCGGTCTTGGACAGGGCTGGCTTGATGTGCCTTCCTCTTGGCATGTTTCTCTCTTTCACCCTCCATTCGTGCCTCTTCAAATTCTGCAGCATTGCTGGTCACAGCTGACCTCCAGCTGGGGCACTCAAGGGCCAGAGCTTCCCAGGTCTCAGTGTCTATGCCAGCGTTTGTGAGGTTGGCTTTGAGCCCATCTTTAAATCTCTTTTCCTGTCCACCAACATTCCGTTTTCCATTCTTGAGTTCAGAGTAGAGCAACTGCTTTGGGAGACAGTGGTCGGGCATCTGGACAATGTGGCCGGTCCAGCAGAGTTGATGGTGGAGGACCATCGCTTCAATGCTGGTGGTCTTTGCTTCTTCCAGCATGCTGACATTTGTCCGCCTGTCTTCCCAAGAGATTTGCAGGATTTTCTGGAGGCAGCACTGATGGAATCGATCCAGGAGTTGCATGTGACAGACAGTGCACATTTCGCAAGCATATAGCAGGGTTGGGAGGACAATAGTTTTATAAACGAGCACCTTGGTATCCCTACGGATGTCCTGGTCCTCAAACACTCTCTGATTCATTCGGAAAAATGCTGCACTCGCAGAGCTCAGGCGGTGTTATATTTCGGTGTTGATTTTGGTGGAGAGGTGGCTGCCAAGGTAGCGGAAATGATCAACATTTTCTAATGTTACACCATTAAGCTGTATTGCTGGCATTGGAGAGGGGTTGGCTGGTGACTGCTGGAACAGCACTTTAGTTTTCTCGATGTTCAATGACAGGCCGAGTTTCTCGTATGCTTCTGTGAAGGTGACTTGTAGATCTTCTTCTGAATGTGCACAGATGATGTCATCAGCATACTGGAGTTCTATAACAGATATTGTTGTAACCTTGGTTTTGACTTTCAGTCTGCTGGGGTTAAACAGCTTGCCATCTGTCCGATAGATGATTTCCACTCCGCTGGGAAGCTTCCCGTCAACAAGATGAAGTATCATAGCGATGAAGATGGAGAATAAAGTTGGGGCAATAACACATCCCTGTTTGACACCTGATTCCACCTGATTGGCCCATGAGGTCTCTTCCAACTATGATTCTATGATTCTATCAGTTGTCTTCAAGTCAAGAGCTAGTTATGACCTATGGGTAAGTTGAGGGGTAGTCTGTGGAGACGGGAAAGTACCAATGCTGCCTCAGAGGGCCAGCCATCTGTGGCCTCCATTGCCATTTCCCTGCCCAGGTGTTCAACAAGGCCAGAAGTGATGTCACACCAGAGACAGTAAACTGGGTTAGTGCTTCTTTTAGATTCTTCCAGGACAGGTAAGCTCTTGCCTTTCACCATTGACCAATGGGGAAGTCAACCCAGGCTTCTTAGGGTTGATAGGTGACTAAAATTTCTAGACTTATACATAAGTATATAGGGTATATATGTCACTGCCTCTTGCACTTGGCATTGTGTTATTTATTTTATTTCCACGCTGTTGTGCTGCCAGTAACTCACACAGCAGGGTGAACTAACTTCAGGGCTTCAATTACCTTGATCTGGCTTTGCTTTGCAGTTACAGATTCAAAGCAGTTCAGCAGAAAGGACTCGAGAAGGGTCAGCCACTTTGGTACCCTTTGATGTATACACAATGCAGGGGAAGCTCTATTGACGTCTGTCACACGGTGTCACTAAAATGTAGGCAAGGCAACCTCTAGAAAAAGCAACTGAATTGCAAATTGCTGTAAGGGCAGATACGCTATTATAGAGTAATGCACCGCTGACAATAATGAAATACATTGAAGAGGTATCACCCTAGGTGTGAAAAGGAGCAGGGGAGAAGTTAAATAGGAACTTAGTGCAAGGCATAACCCTTGGAAATAGGTTTTGAATTCCATCAGTGTGTGAGTCAGAGCAGATCATGGTCGGAACAATTGCTAATTTGCTGACATGCCAAGGGCACCATCATCTTCCACTTCCATTGGACTCCTGGGTTACTTTTCAGCATACAAATGAGTCCATTCTCCTCTCTCTCTCTCTCTCTGGTTTCTGTAATAGGAAAACCTTCTCTCAGTGTAAAGGGTAAGATATATAAAAATCATTCTTGAAAGTACAAATGTGTGAGGGGTTGAGACAAGTTAAGCATCTCTTATCCAGGATTCTGAAATCTAAACTATCCCATAACCCTAAATTGTTGACATAGGTAGCTGAGACACTGGGCACTTTGCTTTCTGATGATTCCTGCCACTTCATCACATTGACTAAATACCACTGAGTGCTACACTTAAAATGTGGAAAGCCACTGTTCTCATCACATTAGGTTGTGTTAAAGAGTAGCATACAACATTCTTTGTGTATTTTAAGCATGGGGCCCAGCATTCTTTTAAAACGTTTCATGAAGTGGTGGGGGAACTTTGCTTTCTGATGATTCCTGGTGATTTCTAATGTACACAATCTTTGTTTCATGAACAAAATAAAAACTACCGTTGGGCTATATGTATAAGGTGTATCTGCAACATAAAGAAATGTCATGCTTAGACTTGGACACCCCCCAAATCAAGTATCCAAGTCCTATCATTGTATAGTATGAAAGGATTCCAACAGCAAGACTATCCCTATGGGCAGCTAAACCAGGAAATCCCAACTGGATGTTTCAGACCTATCGCATGTTGGATCTACACAGCCATATAATGCACTTTGATATATGGTCAGTGTAGACCCATATGGAATCATAGAGTTGGTAGAGATCTTGTGGGCCATCCAGTCCAACCCCCTGCCAAGAAGCAGGAAAATCACATTCAAAGCATTCCTGACAGATGGCCATCCATACTTTGCTTAAAAGCCTCCAAAGAAGGAGCCTCCACCACACTCTGGGGCAGAGGGTTCCATTGCTGAACGGCTCACACAGTCAGCGAGCTCTTCCTAATGTTCAGGTGGAATCTACTTTCCTGTAGTTTGAAGCCATTGTTCCACATCCTAGTCCCCAGGGCAGCAGAACACAAGCCTGCTCCCTCCTCCCTATAACTTCCCCTCACATCTTGATCCATGGCCCTCATCATGTCACCTCGCAGCCTTCTCTTCTGCAGGCTAAACATGCCCAGCTCTTGAAGCGCTCCTCACAGGGCTTGTTCTCCAGATTCTTGATCATTTTAGTCTCCCTCCTCTGGACACATTCCAGCTTGTCAACATCTCCTTTCAATAAATTGCATGATATGGGTCTACACTAACCATATAAGGCACTTCCATATATGGCAGATCTTCCAGCCACAGTCAATCACTTTAGCATGGTATGCAAGCCACTCCCATTTCTGTACATTAGGGGCTTCCATAGGTTTTGAATCCGGCCTTTTAAAGTCAAACTCAAAGGCCAGATTGTCTTGCTGTACTCTTGAAGATTGCTCTGAAGAATAACCTGAACTTTCCCAATCTTTGCTGTAATTGATAATCCCTCATTTATTTACATATTTAAATATTTTAAAGGATCTTGGAAATTGAGGCAGTTTGTTTTCTGCTGGGTTCCAACTACAGGAAAATATATTTCCACATTAGGAAGAAAGTCCTGAAAGTTAAAACTGTTTGACAGTAGAATATGCTGCTCCCTCAGAGTGAGGTCATGTTTTATTTGGAAGTTTTTAAATAGAGACTGGATGGTCACCTGTCAAGAGTGCTTTAATTGTCAGAATGGGGTTGGACTGAAAGACCTTTGTGGCCTCTTTCAATGATTTACACAATGTATTCACTTTCTTGCTGCTTTTCCATTAATTTCACTTAATCCACTTGTGTCTGAAGGTATAAAACTATACAGGCAAGAGACAGTGTCAAAACCCACCTGCCAGAAAATTGTATGATTGCGTGAACTGTGTTCCTGGCTTGTATCAAAACTGATTTGGCAACTGTGCTGGTAATTGCATTCAGATCCATCAGAGATATACAACCTGCCAGCAATATAAATGCTAATAAATAGTACCAAATGGACAGGTTGCGATTAATGCAAAACTTGACAGATGCAGTGGCAATGCTTGTGCCAGAACAAGCCAAGCGGCATGGCATCACCTGCCTCAGCTCAAAATACCACCTGACACGTCATGCACAATGCGCAACCAAGTCCTGGCTGGCTTCTTGCTCTGAATATGTATGCAGCTCAAAGTTGGAAATGTACATTTCTTTGCTGGAAAGGCTCTCTTGACTCCAAAAGAACTGAGTGCCAGCAGGCAACCTATGTGTGACATTGCATCGGAAGATTGGGTCCAAATACAAATGCTCCTTGGTAGTTCTGGAATCAAATAATTGTAGACTGGAAGGGACCTCAGAGGTTATATAGGTCCCATCTACCCTGACCATTTAATGCAGTGTCAAACTGCTATTGAAGGAAGTGGTTTCACTGTGCTAATAATTACATAGGAAATCCCAGAACTATTTTGAAGCCTGGATGGTGATTACGCAAACCACAGAGAGATGGTTCACATTAAGGGCTTTCTATTGGATGCTTTTGTGGGAGTTATTTGTTTAGCCACCATAGTTTGAAGCTACTACTACTACTACTGAGAACCACTACAGCAACCCTAATAAATGGCCATCCAAGCCAGTAGCGAAAAAACATGTGCTTTCCACCTACGGAATCTTGAAGCCAACAGGAAATTGAAATTTACCTGGGAAGGTCAAGAGCTTGAACATTGTTTCCACCCTAAATATCTCAGTGTCATCGTAGATGAAACACTAACATTTAGGAAACACGGCATGAACATAAAGCACAAAGTAGCTGCACATGATAACATCCTTCGGAAACTTACTGGCAGCACATGGGGTGCAGACCTAAAATTAGTAAGAATATCAGCCCTGGCCTTGTCTTAATCAACCACCGAGTATGCCTGTCCTGTTTTGCACAAGTATGGCCATTTGAAGCAGGTGGAACATAGCATTGAACGAAACATGCAGAATAATCACAGGATGTCTCCAACCTACATCTGTTGATAAACTCTACAAGCTAGCTAGTATTGCTCTCCCTGATGTGCGATGGGAAGTTGCTGCTAACTGTGAGAGAAATAAGGTTGAACACTCTGAAAGCCACCCACTGCATGGCTATCAGCTTCTTCCCAGTAGGTTCAAATCAAGGAAAAGCTTCATGAGAACCACCACTCCTCTTAAAGTTCTCCCACCAACAGCAAGACTATCCCTCTGGGCAGCTAAACCAGGAAATCCCAACTGGATGCCCCCCCGCCCCCACGAGGGTCTTCCTCCAGGGGCAAACCAAAAATGGGCAACTTAGAAGTCCCCAAACAGACTCAGAAGTGGAGTAGGCAGATCAAAAGACAACCTGGCAAAATGGCACTAGCTAAAAGAATCCTCCACCTTATGCAGTTATGGAGCAGAACAGACAACTCTGCATCTGTATGCTTGTCCACAACGTCCTGCCTCATGTACAGAGGAAGAGTTGTTGGAGGCTACAGACAATGTGGTTGCTGTTCCCCATTTTTTTGTGAAAAGATATTTAGCCACTTTTATATTAATTTATGCAATGCTTTTGATATAAAATAAATAAATAAAGCAAAAAAAGAGTCCACCACCTACCAAAATGGTCAAATATCGGAAACCAAGCCCTCTGAGGAGCAGCTTAGGGTATGTTTAGCCTGGAGAATATAAGGTTAAATGGGGACATAATAGCCATGGTTAAATAATTGAAAGGATGTCATATTGAGTTTGTTTTTTGCTGCTCTAGAGACTATGAGTTCAATATGCAGGATAAGAGATTCAACCTAAATATTAGGAAGACCTGCCTGATGGTAAGAGCTGTTCAGCAGTAGAATATGCTGCCTTGGAGTGTGGTGGAGTTTCCTTCTCTTGACGTTTTTAAAAAGAGGCTGGATGATCATCTGTTGGAATTGCTTTGATTGTGTGTTAGAATCATAGAATCAAAGAGTTGGAAGAGACCTCATGGGCCATCCAGTCCAACCCCCTGCCAAGAAGCAGGAATATTGCATTTAAATCACCCCTGACAGATGGCCATCCAGCCTCTGTTTAAAAGCTTCCAAAGAAGGAGCCTCCACCACACTCCGGGGCAGAGAGTTCCACTGCTGAATGGCTCTCACAGTCAGGAAGTTCTTTCTAATGTTCAGATGGAATCTCCTTCTGTGTTCCTGCATAGCAGAGTGGGGTGGACTGGATGGCCCTTGGGGTCTCTTCTAATTATGATTCTACTTTCTGGGTCGCTCTGTTCTGCTATGCATACACTGTTCTCTTTTTAGCCCAGCAATTCTGTCAATTGCTTTGGGATTCTACAGGAGAAGCATAAGCAATACAAAAAAAGTAATTAAATGCATACATAAACTGCTCTAGTTCTAGATTTCCTGCGTTAAGTGTGGAAGTTGAATCAGGATGGCCTTACAAGAGCCCCTCTAGATATGTATGACTCCATCTGGTCAGCAACCATGGGAAATATAATTAGACAATTGCATTTTGCAAATGTAGACCATCCTACGCATAAGCATGGTGGATTGGATGGACATTCAGCTCTTCTCCTGATTTCTTTGCATCTGAACAGGGCTTAAAGCTACAAAGAGGAACACTCTTACAAGTTATGATGATTAAGACAGCTGCAATTCTTCAATCGTACCGCTCCAGGCTGCAACTGGGTCACTGCATCTTTGAACACTTCCCAATACTAATAGCTTTCCTTACTTTAAAAAAACCAAACAAATTTCCACCCATTGTCCAGAATTTTGCTGAGGTTTTATGCAGACATAGGTTCCCTATTTGGACAGGTTTTGTCCAATGTGGAATAAAGACATCCCATTTCAGATTTCTGGCAGCAGAAAACAAGCTTGCTCCCTACTCCTTAAGACTTCCCCTCACATATTTATATATGGCCATTATGTTTCCTCTCAGCCTTTTCTTCTGCAGACTAAACATGCCAAAGTCTTTAAGCCACTCCTCATAGGTCTTGTTTTCGAGAACCCTTGATCATTTTAGCCGCCCTCCTCGGGACACATTCCAGCTTGTCAATATCCCCCATCAATTGCGGTGCTCAGAATTAGACACAGTATTCCAGGTGTGGTGTGACCAAGACAGAATAGATCGTCAGTATATCATGATCCATAATTCTTGTAGGTGAGACAAGACTAATTGAATTTTGGTCATTTAGCAGCACTTGCAAGGAGAGAAAAATGGCAGCATTGATTATTGGATTGAATATATGCCATTGTGTCCTATTTCTTTTTGTTTTATTTTTGACAGCAATTAAAGAGTCCAAAATAGGGGGGAAGATGCATAAAATAAACATTAAACTACTATTGAAATAGTCTCCAGCCCCACTTTAAACACCGTCCAGCCTTGTCTAATAGGCTCTATGCAAAGCATAAACAAACAGTTTTTGGATTGCTTTTTGTTTACTTAAACAAAAAAGAAAGAAAATAATTATATGTGCATATTCTCATTTTGAGAGGCCTCTTCCACAACAAGATCCTGATTGAGAAGTGCTATTTGTTATTCTGCTTAGGCAGCCTTAAGAACCCAGGCAAGAAAAGATTCATCTTTTCTAAATTGCTGGATGTCATGCATACCGATCCTTTTATTGTGCATGGCCCCAGAGCTTCGGAAAATTCATCTGTGCCAGGTTTTGTTTATTCTCAAATCTCCAGTCTCCGGTGGAACCGATTTAGCAATATTTAATGGATACCTTGATATTTGTTTTACACGTCTTAGTCGAATTTGGGCGGTAATTGTTGGGAGATGTGCTTTCTTTGTGGGCATTAATTTGAGCCTCTTCAGGTTATGCAAAATGTGGAAAGATATCATGTTGGTATCTTATACATGGGTAAGTTCCTTCACTCATACAGTTGAACTTTTTGGCAAATCTGTAATGTTTGTATTCAGTTAAAGGTATCAAAAATGGAGTTACAGAAGTGATACTCCTGCACACATTGTCCAGAATTCTCCTTGGAACTTACGTATGTGTAAGTGTCCCTTATGCATACAGATATTCTTTTATGGATGTTGAAGCCACCCCGAGTCGCCTGCAGGCTGAATTAAAAATAAATAAATAAATAAATAAATAAATAAATAAATAAATAAATTGAAAGGATTATTATTCCCATTGTCCCTCTACACTAGGGGTCCCCAAACTATGGCCCGCAGGCCACTTCTGGCCCGCCAAGGGCACTTATCCGGCGCACGGAGGAGGAGCGCCCCCCTCCCCCACACAGTGCCCCTCCCTTGGCTGGCTCATGCTATCCATCAGGCCTGATGGGCAGTGTGAGCCAGCCAAGGGCAGCTGCTCCACACGGCTTATTCTCGCGTAAAGCACCTCGCGAGGTGCTTTATGTGAAAGTAGGCTGCGTGGTGCTGCTCCTCCCTTGGCAGGCTCACACTGCCCATTGGGGAGGCTGCCCCGGCGCTCCATGCAGTCATGCCGGCCACATGACCTTGGAGGTGTCTATGGACAACTCGGCTCTTCGACTAAGAAATGCAGATGAGTACCACACCCCAGAGTCAGACACGACTGGACTTCATGTCAGAGGAAAACCTTTAACTGGGAAAATTGTGGAAGATCCAGGGTGGGAGAAAGAACTCTTGTCTGTTCGAAGTAGGTATTAATGTTTCAATTGGTCACCTTGATTACCATTTCATAGCCTGACAGTTTTTAGGGAAAGGTGATTAGCTGGCCCTGATTGTTTCTTGTCTGGCGTTCCCCTGTGTTTGAGTGTTGTTCTTTATTTACAGTTATAATTTTTGAGTTTTTTTTTTAATACTGGTAACCAGATTTTGTTCAGACTAGAAACAGGAAGATTCCCATTCTCTGCTCCTGGAATTACTGCCTAAAGAGGGCTAGAAAGAACCCCCTCCCTCTAAGGGCCCTTCCACACAGCAAAATAAGATATGTGCAATGTGCATAGGAATTTTTTTATTGATTTTCTTTTTAAAAAAAACTATAGTCCGGCCCTCCAATGGTCTGAGGGACAGTGAACTGGCCCCCGGTTTAAAAAGTTTGAGGACCCCTGTTATACATCACCACAAAGCCACCCCCACAACAAACTTTTAATACTCTGAAACTGCCCCAAATTGCTATTCCATGCTTCAAAGCAAGCAGACAAGATCAGATAATTGTTTGGCTACATCCTCATAGCCTTGCATATTGCAAGTTTTCTAAGGCTCCTTCCATACAGCTGAATAAAATCCGACATCATCTGCTTTGAACCGGGATTTATGACAGTGTGGACTCAGATATTCCAGCAGATATTGTGGGTTATTCTGCCTTGATATTCTGGGTTACATGGCTGTGTGGAAAGGTGCTAAAAAGCTGAAAGGTGAAACAAAAGGGTGGCTGTCAGTCAGTCCAGTTGTAATAACAAGCCAGCAGTCAAGATGCAAGAAACCAGAAAAGAGTAAATAGAGTCATGAAAGCATAGGCAGTACAAGGTCAAGAAAACATGAATACTTAAGAGGATTGTCAGGTCTCACCTGTTGTTGTTGTTCATTCGTTCAGTTGTCTCCGACTCTTCGTGACCTCATGGACCAGCCCACGCCAGAGCTCCCTGTCGGCCGTCACCATCCCCAGCTCCTTCAAGGTCAGTCCAGTCACTTCAAGGATGCCATCCATCCATCTTGCCCTTGGTCGGCCCCTCTTCCTTTTGCCTTCCACTTTCCCCAGCATCATTGTCTTCTCTAGGCTTTGCTGTCTCCTCATGATGTGGCCAAAGTACTTCAACTTTGTCTCTAGTATCTTTCCCTCCAGTGAGCAGTCGGGCTTTATTTCCTGGAGGATGGACTGGTTGGATCTTCTCGCAGTCCAAGGCACTCTCAGAACTTTCCTCCAACACCACAGCTCAAAAGCATCGATCTTCCTTCGCTCAGCCTTCCCTAAGGTCCAGCTCTCACATCCGTAGGTGACTACAGGGAATACCATGGCTTTGACTAGGCGGATCTTTGTTGCCAGTTTGATGTCTCTGCTCTTTACTATTTTATCAAGATTGGACATTGCTCTCCTCCCAAGAAGTAAGCGTCTTCTGATTTCCTGGCCACAGTCTGCATCTGCAGTCATCTTTGTGCCTAGAAATACAAAGTCTGTCACGGCCTCCACATTTTCTCCCTCTATTTTCCAGATGTCAATCATTCTTCTTGCCATAATCTTGGTTTTTTTTATGTTTAGCTGCATCTACACTACCATATAACCGCTCTGAGTTGCCCGAGGGCTGAGAAGAGCGGTATACAAATATAGTAAATAAATAAATATAATGCAGCTCAGAATTAAGTTTAACTGCATTAAACTGGATTAAATGAGGGCTTCATCAGATGCAGGTCCCCCCCCCCCCCATTTGCACACATTTATTTATTTATTTTAAACATTTCCACCCCCGTCCTTCTCGACCTCTGCCGAGGGACTCAGAACGACTTCCAAACAGGCAACAATTCAACGCCAAATATAATCTAAACACACAATAAATACATACAAAAATAATTATAAATATACATCAAAAACCTGCTTGCCAGATTAAAATCACCAGAGTTAAAATCGTCATCCAAAGCAGTCCAAGTACGGTCTAATAAAATCTTGTCTTTCCCAATAAACAAACTATTCTGTGAATGCTTGATCCCATAACCAGGATTTAAGATTCTTCTGAAAGGTCAGGAGGGAGGGAGCAGATCTAACTTCATTGAGGAGCAAGTTCCACAACTGAGGGGCCACTGTGGAGAAAGCCCTGTCTCTCATCCCCACCAAATCAACCTGCAATGGTGGTGGGACCGAGAGCAGGGCCTCCCCGCATAATCTTAAGGTCTTAGATGGTTCGTAGGAAGATAAGCTCAGACAGGTAAACTGGGCCGGAACCATTCAGGGCTTTATAGGTGAGGACCAACACTTTGAATTAAGACTGGAAGCTAATAGGCACCCAGTGGAGCTGGCGTAGTAAAGGAGTAGTACACTCCTAGCTGAGCAACCTAGCTGCCGAGTGTTGAACTAACTGAAGCTTACAAGCTGGCTTCAGAATCAACCCCACGTAGAGCATGTTGCAGTAGTCTATTCGGGATGTAACCAGGGTGTGGACCACCATGGCCAAGTCAGACCTCCCACTTCAAAACAGTTTACAGACAGAGTCCAACAGAGCCCATCATATGATGTTAAAGTACTGCTCTCAGGCCCCCATTTTTGAAATGTCTAGAAAGGGAGGATTATGGAGTTGGGGAGTGTAATAGAATTCAGTCGTTTAGTTAAATTAAATTAAGATCAGTTAATTAACTTAGAGGTTGACTCCAACTCAAACGATCTTCTGGCAGGGGGGACTCTTCATTCAAACCTCCTACCGCTTGCCAAACAATGGTAAAGAATTGATTGTTCTAAACGTCCCAACGCTGCTCACTAAATGTAATAGAGACTGGGTTGTTGTAGGTTTTTTCGGGCTATATAGCCATGGTCTAGAGGCATTCTCTCCTGACGTTTCACCTGCATCTATGGCAGGCATCCTCAGAGGTAGTGAGGTCTGTTGGAACTAGGAAAAAGGGTTTATATTAGGGCTGGTCAATTTTTAAACCTGGAAGTGTTTTTAAATATCGAAACGGCAGGCGCCAAAAAATTTTGTATTTCCGTCCATTTCGGAAATACGTAAGATGGCTGCCTGGCTTGTTGGGAGCTCTCCTCTCTCGGCGCCGGCTGAGCAAGCGAGAGGGTGAGCGAGAGGGCGAGTGGCGAGCGAGAGGGCGAGCGAGAGGGCGAGGGCGAGCGGCGAGCAAGAGGGCGAGCGAGAGGGCGAGCGGCGAGCGAGAGGGCGAGCGAGCGAGAGGGCGAGCGAGAGGGCAAGCGAGAGGGCGAGCGGCGAGCGAGAGGGCGAGCGGCGAGCGGCGAGCGAGAGGGCGAGCGAGAGGGTGAGCGGCGAGCGAGAGGGCGAGGGCGAGCGGTGAGCGAGAGGGCGAGCGGCGAGCGAGCGGCGAGCGAGAGGGCCCGCCAGAGTGAGTGCCTGCCTTCCCTCAATAATAATTTCTCCTCCCTATTCTACAAAATTAATAATTAAATTTAAAAAATATTGAAAAAAAAGGGCGCCATCTTTACAAAATGTTTTGTAAATATTTACGAAATTTCGTAAATACCGAACTTTTTTTTTGGAAAATTTTGTAATTATTTTAAATATCGAAACAAAAAAAACACCCCAATTACAAATCGATTTTAGAAACAAATTTTTGCGTTGTTACCCAGGCCTAGTTTATATATCTGTGGACTGAACAGGGTGGGACAAAGGACTCTTGTCTGCTGGAGCTAGGTGTGAATGTCTCAACTGACCACCTTGATTAGCATTTGATGTCTTGGCAGTGCCTGGAGCAAATTTTGTTGAGAGGTGATTAGATGTCCTTGTTTGTTTTCTCTCTGTTGAATTAGTCTGCAGTGCCTTTCATGTTCCTTGATTCGTGTTTGGGCAATGCTGCGTTTGGTGGTCCCTATGTAGTCCTGCCCACAGCTGCGTGGTAATAGAGACTATTTGGCTTCCTGCCTGTTTTCAAGAGGGGCAAGAAAATGGATACGGGTCTACTGGAATCCAGCCAGCAGAAACTGGTAGAAGTTCAGCCGAAATGCACAAGCCTAGTCTGAACTGTTTGAGCTATGGATTGTCTGAGCTATGACACCTATTAATATCATTAAGCACTTATTAAGTGTAACAAATGACTCTTGTCTAACACAGAGAAGGAACATCTCCCGCCAGAGATTTCTCCCGCTTGCCTTGAGGAGTGGAGAAAGCAGATCAAGTCCTGAGACTTGGGCAACCCTCGTAGGGCCAGGAAAACTTGGACAATGTCATGCTGTGACACATCACATGTTTTTCAAGGAAAAGAGAGAGGAGAGGTGATGGGGCGCTGCTGTCTTTCTATGGCTTCATCAGGTGGTTCTGGCTGCACATCCTGAATCATCTTGGCACCTGACAGGTGCTGTTAATTTGGATAATTTCTGCTACAAGGATTTCAAGGGCTCGATAGCAATGTTCTCCACCAAAGCACATTTAATCCCAGATTCACAAAATGAGGTTGATGTACATACAGCTGTGCCGAGTTTCCATCTGCTACTCCTTTCTAAAAAAACTTGCATCCAAATTATATTTGGAAGCATTTTAATTTCTCTGTGGATTGGGCTGGAAAATGTAATTGGATTGAATTCCATTCCACCCCCGCTCCTTCCACACACCTTTCCCCAAATGCAATGAAAATGACTGAAAACTAGTGTAAATCTATAAGGCATGCTCTCCTAGATGGCATAGATTACAAATAGAAGACATGTGTGTTTCGATTGCTTCAGATCTCAAAAGAAAATGAGGGCTATAACATCTCTATGAGCATTTCTCCCTCCTCCTTTCCATTCTCCAATTGACAGCATGGTGAAAAATGGTAGAATATCTGTTGCTACAATAACATCAAAAACTGTCTTAATAGACACAAAACAAAGTAATGACATAAAAATGCAAGGGTGGAGAGGGGAGGGCTTTCGTGGACTAAATTTCCCAGTCATAGAATCATAGAGTTGGAAGAGACCTCATGGGTCATTGAGTCCAACCCCCTGCCAAGAAGCAGGAAAATCACATTCAAAACAATCCCGACAGATGGCTATCCAGCCTCCAAAGAAGGAGCCTCCACCACACTCTGGGGCAGAGAGTTCCACTGCTGAACAGCTTTCACTGTTAGGAGTTCTTCTGAATGTTCAGGTGGAATCCCCTTTCCTGTAGTTTGAAGCCATTGTTCTACATCCTAGTCTCCAGGGCAGCAGAAAACAAGCCTGCTCCCTTCTCCCGATGACAGTCCCCCAGCCAATAGACATACTGGTTGGGGGATTCTGGGAATGGTATTTTCCCCAAAGCCAACTGCCCTGAGCAAGGATTTCTAATTGTTTTCTGCTCTGTTCTGTTCATGGCGATGCTCTTGTATTTCAGTAAACAACTTTTTAAATATATATGTTATTTATGAATTATTAGATGTATATGGCGTGCACTTTTCACTGAGGGCTCATCTAGACAGTAACTTTATTGTGGAAACTTCCGCAATAAAAAGGGGGCTGTCCAGACAACATTCTAGACGATCCTGAATTAATTCACCACAAACCAGGAAAACCCTGGTTTGTGGTGAATTAATTAATTTGTTAGTGGGTTTATTCTGTGCCTTCTTGGAGATTAGTCTGGGAAACTGTGGGAACTCCACCCCCCTCCCCAACAGCCTCCAAACTCCTTTTAAAAGTAAAATTAATAGTAAAAGTAAATTAACTTATCTGGCTTCCATTACAGTCTATCTGGAGCTCTCCTGGCATGTAGAAATGACACGCCAGGAGCACAGGGTGGGGAGCGATTTTCCTTCCCCCCACTCTCCTGGCGAGTCATTTCTATGCTCTGGGAGAGCTCCGGGAAGATTGTAATGGAGATCAGGTAAGTTTATTTTACTTTTAAAAGAGGTTTGAGGGCTGTGGCAGAGAGGGATTATCCAGATGTTCTCTAGATGTTCTCCCAGGAGACATCTGCATGTAGACAGGCCCCCAGGAACATCCGCATGCAGATGCTCCTGTAATAAAGGGTGGTCTGGAAGTGCCTTGAGCCAGTTAGCCACTCTGAGCTCCTATGGAGACAGGTGCAGTCAATCAAATAAATCAAATCAGATCCGTCATGGACACCCAAAGGCTAGGATCCAGTAAAAGACTCAGCTTGAAGGAATTCAAAGCCCTAACTGGGAAAAGAAGTATTCCATTCTATATATTCTGTGACACCTAATAAGTTTTACCTTTCTGCAGTTATATTCATTTTATTACATTTGTATCCCAAGAAGCTCAAAGCAACACTACTCCTACTAGCTTATCCATGTAATAATCCTATTACGTTGGACCAATACTGGTGCGGACTCATCAAATGACATTTATACCCGAGCCCCCTCCTCCAAGTGCCTTGATTTGGCAGGGGCAGTCCTGATTAATTCTCTGCCATCCATTTTTTTTTCAGCTGATTTTACATGGTCCACTTTCTCCTCCTCACATGGTCCCCCTTTGCTCAATTCTATTGCTGCAGTGCCAGTGCTGTTTTTTGCATATTGCGCAATTACACCAGCCATTAATGAATCAATACGGAAGTTTCTGAAAGTTCCGACTTTTTCGGAAAAATTCGGAAGTGACTTTAGAATTGAACCACTAGTGCCTTCTAGATCCTAAATTAGTTTTGAACCATTTTTTTGGACCAACCAAGCCTAGTAAAAACACATCTAAAACATAAGAGAAATGAAAACACACACAACTTGGATTTACGTGTGCCTACATAAATTTTTGTAGACACTGTGCACTTTGTCCTCAGTTTACTTCAAATACTGAATAGAGAGCTCAAAATACAAAATAGTTTGCATTCAACTCAGAAAAGACGAGAGATAGAATGTTCTCCTTCCCAGTAGATCAAGGAAAAGCAAACTGCTGTGACCTTTCCAAACTTCTCTGTTCTTCCTCCTGAATATGTTTTGCCATCTTGCCCATGCTCTGATGTGGCTTTCCTACATGTGTCTCCATTTTGTTTTGTGTAAAGTTGTAGGGTAAAATGCAGCAGAACATATTTCCTATAGAGAGCCTAGCATCTTGAAGTGCTCCTTTAAAGTTCAGACTAAAACCCAGAGTTAGACTTACTCTACATTTACATTGGAGCTGTCAGCCCTCCTTGGCTTGAAATTCTCGCATACTGCAAATGAATGGAAACTTCTTTTTTTTTTCTATTTGAATGCTGTTGGTCTACAGAGAAAAAGAAAACCCAGATTGGGAATAACATCCAAGACACAATTTGCTTGTAAGAAACCCCAGATGTACTGCAACCTGACAATGGAAAGTTCAGCCTTTTCATAATTAGCTAGCAACGCGTAGCAAATATACCAAGAAGAGTGATTGCAGCTGTTAAATGAAGCTCTAGAAAGAGAGTGTAAGTCTGCACCAGAAATTCAATTCAATTTTTGGAGAATCAAAGGAAGCTGTTATGAACAGCAATGGTTATTTCCTCGTTCTGAACAAAGCGTGTCATATGGTGACAAAGACTTTAGAGTCACATTTTGGCCTTCCCTGCTGGGCTTTGTGTACAAGGCAGGCCTGCTGATGTTTGCATGTTTCCCGGGAGCAGCATTGTGAAGCTGTCTTCAAATGTCACACACACACACCAAAACACCTGTCCTAGGCTGAAATTGTCCTCTATTGTGGTTTCATCATGTAAATTTCTATGTAATGGTTACTTTACACAATGGAATGCGGACCCATCAACACCCATATGCACAACAGTGTTGCATGACCAATTCTGCTTCCTCCATTTTCAAATGTACACAGAAGTTCCCCATCAGAAAAAAATGTCCAATCAGTGTCATAGGTGTTCTGTCGCCGCTGGACCTGAAATGAAGTGCCTTTAAGAGAGGATGTATGGCTTGGATCCAGCGGGAAACCAGGGCCCCCGAAAAGAAGCCTTTAGAGAAATTTCCCTTATTAAACAGTCTTTATAAGGCTTGAGCTTAAATATAACAGTCTTTTATTGATGAACAAACAGGGATTCTAAAACTTTCTTAACAATCTCTTGGCTCTTGCAATCTTGTTCACAGGGAACAGGCACTATCTTCAAAAAACTTGTTTAAAGAAAAATTCCCCTTTCTAGCTCCTCCCAGGCTGCTGTGAACCTAAACCATATTGATGTGGATTCACTACCGGGCTGAACTACGTCTCAACGCCAAGCGAACCTATCAAAAGGCTTGTAATCACTTAGCTGCTTTGATGGTTAGAGCTGTTATTTCCTCCGGAATTCCTCAGGGCTGTAAGGCTGTTTCTCCGGAACCTTTGGGAATCTTCAGAGGCTCTCAAGACTGTTCTCCCCCGGAAAGTCTTAAGGGACGAAGCCTTTGCACAGGAGGACGCCTGTATACATCCTCTGCATTGACTTCCTTTTCTGAGACTAACTGAAAAATGGCCCCTTCCCTCCAAAAAACCCAGAGAGGGCCGGGACCAGGGATCCTAACTATTATTGACAGGTGGCTTGCCCTATGAATGCAGCCAAAGGAGCCACCTATCTGCAAAGTCCTTGCAACTTAGGACTATAAACAAACACTCAGTGCAAAGCACAAAATTGGAGCCCCTGGAACAGCCATTCCAGAACAACAGGTGAAATGCCAACAAGATTCTAGCTTCACTTATGGGAGGTACCCACACTGAAGAATTATAGCAATTTGACGCCACATTAATGGCAATAGAATCAGAGTTGGAAGAGACCTCATAGGCCATCCAGTTCAACCCCATTCTGCCAAGAAGCAGGAAAATTGCATTCAAAGCACCCCTGACAGAGGGCCATCCAGCCTCTGTTTAAAAGCTTCCAAAGAAGGAGACTCTACCACACTCCGGGGCAAAGAGTTCCACTGCTGAACAGCTCTCACAGTCAGGAAGTTCTTCCTAATATTCAGATGGAATCTCCTTTCTTGTATTTTGAAGTGATTGCTCCGCATCCTAGTCTCCAGGGCAGTAGAAAACAAGTTCACTCCCTCCTCCCTATGACTTCCACTCACATATTTATACATGACCCTCATCATGTCTCCTCTCTGCCTTCTCTTCTTCAGGCTAAATATGCCCAGTTCTTTAAGCCACTCCTCACAGGGCATATTCTCCAGATCCTTGATGATTTTAGTCACCCTCCTCTGGACACATTCCAGCTTGTCACTATCTCCCTTCAATTGTGGTGCCCAGAATTGGACACAGCATTCCACATGTGGTCTAACCAAGGCAGGATAGAGGGGTAGCATAACTTCCCTGGATCTAGACACTATACTCCTATTGATGCAGGCCAAAATCCCATTGGCTTTTTTTGCCACCGCATCACATTGTTGGCTCATGTTTAACTTGTCTCAACTTGGACTTTCTTTTCTCCTCCTCTTCCCCTCCTCATCTTTTCCTTTGCTGGGTGAAGAGAGACAGAGCGAGGAAGGAAAGGCCCTTCAAGGATGGAGGGAGGGAGGACTGAGGCAAAACCCGCAAAACAGCCAGTTCGCAAAAAGTGAACCACGAAATAGTGAGGGAACACGGTACTCTTTTCAAGCCAGGTGTCACCCATCCTAATTCTGTGATGGTGGACCCAATGTGGTCTGGGTCTGGCTGGACTAGCTGGATGCCAATGCAGTGGATTCAGCTGGGTGCATCCAACTATCATTATAGATACCCTGGGGCCAGTCCAGTGCATAAAAACTCCAGACTGATCCTGGCTTAATCATTTAATTGCCCACAGCCTCACCATCAGAGGAAAGCAGTAGCAACCCCCCACTGATCATATCTTGTCCCCCTCCCAAAAAAACCCCATGTTAGGTTGCCATAAGCCAGAGTTACCTTGAGGGCATATAATAGCATTAGTAGCACCGTAAGCTGCACATTACTGCAAAGATTACTGCAGATGCAGACTGCAGGAGGAAATCAGGAGACGCTTATTTCTTGGGAGGAGAGCAATGACCAATCTTGATAAAATAGTGAAGAGTAGAGACATCACACTGGCAACAAAGATCCGCATAGTTAAAGCAATGTTATTCCTCATAGTAACCTACGGATGTGAGAGCTGGACCTTAGGGAAGGCTGAGCGAAGGAAGATAGATGCTTTTGAACTGTGGTGTTGGAGGAAAGTGCTGAGAGTGCATTGGACAGCGAGAAGATCCAACCAGTCCATACTTCAAGAAATAAAGCCTGACTGCTCATTGGAGGGAAAAATAGTAGAGGTCAAGATGAAGTACTTTGGCCACATCATGAGAAAAAAGGACAGCTTAGAGAAGACAATGATGCTGGGGGAAATGGAAGGAAAAAGGAAGAGGGGCCGACCAAGGGCAAGATGGATGGATGGTATCCTTGAAGTGACTGGATTGACCTTGAAGGAGCTGGGGGTGGTGACGACCGACAGGGAATTCTGGCATGGGCTGGTCCATGAAGTCACGAAGAGTCGGAAACGACTGAATGAATGAACAGCAACAACAACAAGCTGTACATTGCAGAATTGGCAAGGACATAACCATGCCACATAGTGGAATCATAGCACTACAGTGGTGCAGTGTGAATGGGCCCTCTATCTTGCGTTAAAATAATAGTGTCAAAACAATTTAATTTCTAAAGATACCCTTGTACTATGGGTAATTAATAAAGGATTTTGACTAGCATCAGCTGTTTTGCCAAAGCAGCTTTGTCATTCTGTGACTAGAGATGATGAAGCCCCCTCCCCGCCCGCTATGCATATGTGCGCGAGTGTGCATGAAGTTCCTGTCAAAATGATTCTTTCAGCCCATGGCATTAGATGAGTTAATTATGACTTCTTAATTTCAAGAGACAAAGCATCAATCGTGATCACACAAACACCCATCACGGCACCATCTTTGGCTGCTGATTACCAGTTGCCCTGTCAAAACTCGGTGTTTAATAAAGATTCCTGGGAACAAGATAAGAAGCAAACAATAATGAGTCACCCTTAGCCGGGCGTATTAAGGAAAACTTGTGTATCGCTGCTAGGCAAATATGGAAATCAGACACTTTGCTGTGGTCTAGCAGTTTGTGCTATTTTTGGACCAAAATCGGCAGATGTCTGCCTCGACCAATTGGAACGCCGAATCCCATTGGTTAATTAAAATGTTCCTGACAGGAAGGACCAACTGAATTTCTTTTATTTGTCAGTGGAAATGGCACGGAACTTGTTGAGTTTTTGTCACCCGGGGGAAGCAAATCTCAGGATCACAGAAGGCAGAGCTGTAGTCTGTTTCAATAGTTTCAAAATCTCAGGATGGAAGGACTAGACTGGATAATGTTGAATACCAAAATGTTTGCTACCAACCACCTGATGTCTCCACTATTCACTGGAGTGATAAATCTTTGGGTTTCAGTCTGAATTTGATAGGTTCTATCCAAAGGATTGCTATGAGTTTTCCAGACTGTATTCGGAAGCTTTTAAGCAGAGGCTGGATGGCCATTTGTCAGGGGTGGTTTGAATGCAATATTCCTGCTTCTTGGCAGGGGGTTGGACTGGATGGCCCATGAGGTCTCTTCCAACTCTTTGATTCTATGATTCTATGATTCTATCTGTATGGCCGTGTTCCGTAAGCATTCTCTCCTGACATTTCACCCACATCTATGGCAGGCATCCTCAGAGGTGGACAAGTCTACAGAGGGACCACTAAACGCAGCAGCATTGCCCAAACACGAATCAAGGAACATGAAAAGCACTGCAGACTACTTCAACCAGAGAAGTCAGCCATAGCAGAGCACTTGATGAACCAACCTGGACACAGCATATTATTTGAGAACACAGAAATGCTGGACCACTCTCACAACCACCATGTCAGACTACACAGAGAAGCCATTGAAATCCACAAGCATGTGGACAATTTCAACAGAAAGGAGGAAACCATGAAAATGAACAAAATCTGGCTAGCAGTATTAAAAAAACCCTAAAATTACAACAGCACAACAACAGAGAGGAAACAAACAAGGACATCTAATCACCTCTCAACAAAAGATTTTCCCAGGCTCAGCCAGGCCTTCAAATGCTAATGAAGGTGATCAGTTGAAACATTCACACCTAGCTCTAGCAGAGAAGAGCTCTTTGTCCCACCCCAGCCATTCCACCGATATATAAACCCATTGTCCTATTTCCAACAGACCTCACTACCTCTGAGGATGCTTGCCATAGATGCAGGCGAAACGTCAGGAGGAATGCCTCTAGAACATGGCCCTATAGCCCGAAAAACCCCACAAGAACCTAGTGATTCCAGCCATGAAAGCCTTCGACAATAGATCTCGCATAGTTTCATTCTTTTGTCCCAAAGGGAAAAAAGTCAAAACTTGTTTTTGTTCCTACATGGCTGGACAATTTTGATTTTTTTTAAAAAAGCAAACAATTAAAGGAAATCAGGAAACATTTATTGCTTTATTTATGGTCTTTCTTTCTTCTCCAAGACATCTCCTTATGTACATATACGCTAATGCCGTTATTCTAAAATCCCAAACACATCTGGTCCTAGGAACTTTTGATAAGGGATGCTCAACCTGTATTGGCGTGGCTCACTTTCACAAACATTGTCATGCTTGACTTATCCTGTGGGATTCGGCCGCTAGATGTCCCTCTTTGCTGCACAGCAACCAGTAGGGCTTGTTGCATCCATGGCAGTGAAGAACAGCCTAGCCCTACCTTTGTAAGGAAGATGTTAACTCTTTATTCAGGACAGATCTGAAAGCCAAACCTAAACTTTTAGGTTTGCATTACATCGCGAAACAGATGGCAATGCTGGTCTTCATCACTACAATAGACTTCCAGTTAACCGGCACCAGATAAATGTTGTCCCTGGTTGCTTGAGAGTTATTATTAAAAGTAGGCCTAACTAATACTGTACTCCATAGCATGCCATATCAGAAACTCTGTATTGACTTGATATGAATATTGATTTTCTGACGGAAGCAGAGAGTGTTTGAGGATTGAGACATCCGTAGGGATACCAAAGTGCTTGTTTATAAATCTATTGTCCTCCCAACTCTGCTATATGCCTGTGAAACGTGGACTGTCTACAGATGTCACATTCAACTCCTGGAATGATTCCACCAGTGGTGCCTCTAAACAATCCTGCAAATCACTACCTCTGAGGATGCTTGCCATAGATGCAGGCGAAACGTCAGGAGAAATGCCTCTAGAACATGGCCCTATAGCCCGAAAAAACCTACAAAAACCTAGTGATTCCAGCCATGAAAGCCTTCGACAATAAATCCTGCAAATCTCTTGGGAAGACAGACGGACCAATGTCAGTATGCTAGAAGAAGCAAAGACCACCAGCACTGAAGAGATGCTCCTCCGCCATCAACTCCGCTGGACTGGCTACGTTGTCGGAATGCCTGACCACCATCTTCCAAAGCAGTTACTCAAGAACGGAAGGTGGAATATTGGTGGACAAGAAAATAGATTTAAAGTTGGGCTTAAAGCTAGCTTTAAAAACTTTGGCATCGACACCGAGAACTAAGAAGGCCTGGCCCTTGAGCGCTCTAACTGGAGGTCGGCTGTGACCAGCAGTGCTGCAGAATTCGAAGAGGCATGAATGGAAAGCAAAAGGGAGAAAAGTGCCAAGAGGAAAGCGTGTCAAGCCTTCCACCTGGAAACTGATGCCCTCACTGTGGAAGAACATGTGGGTCAAGAAAAAGGCTCTTATGTATCCAGGACACTGCACTTAGAAGGCCATCATACTCGGACAATGAGGGATCACCTAAGTAAATAAAGTAATATTGAAATAAGGTAATTAAAACCAAATTAAGACAAACATAACTTAATGTAACATATTTGCTAAAATTTAATTCCATTCTATTTTTTTAAGTATTATTTTATTGATTTTTGCTGATGGTTTGAGAGTTCCAGTTGCTTGAGGTTTGGTTTAATATGTTTGACCATTGCACTGCCTGTTGTTTCAAAACACATTACAGAATTACAGTGGATCCTTGGTGACCCATTGGTTCCAGGACCTCAATGAATATCAAAATTCATGAATGTCCCTCCATCTTATCAAGGTTTTTAAACAGAGGTTGGATGACCATATGTTGGGAGTACTTTGATTGTGCATATCTGAATGGCATGAGGGTGGACTGGATAGACACACAGTGTGGTTAAAAACACAAAATACCATTTTTTTTAAAAAAGTAAACATATTAAAAACAATAAATTCATAACTGCTGGGAGAGATTGGTCTTTCATGCTGTTTTAGGCATAGATATTCACCTGTCAGATCTGTTCTGGCAGGTCATTCCACAATGTGGGGACAGCAGAAGAAAAGCCTAGCAGTTGCCAGCCATTTCTAGTTCAGTAAGTTGATTTTTGATCAATGGAAAGGGGAAGGGAGGAGGAAATTCATATCATAAAGATACCAAAATCTCCTCTCCCAAATAAGTCCAACTCCAACTTCATCATCTGAACTGTCTTCTTGTTTCCTCCCCTCCCCATTGGCAAGTAAAAGCAAGCCCTCCTTGACAGCTGCTGATGTGGGAGATGGAAAAACATGGAACTGTGTGCACAGAACTATACTCCAAGCTTGGCACATGGACTTGTAATCGTAGTTTCCTGAAAAACACCTTCTATGGTTAGTTCATGGTTCTTGGAGATGGTCTGAGTTGCAAAAGCAACCGGTGATCAAAATGCAGTCTGTGAGCCACACATTGCCTACTTTTGTTTAAGAGAGCTAAAGAAGCATCCCTTGACATTGGGAAAGCATTCTGTACTTGGTGTTGAGCACTTGTCTTTCAGTTCTTTTCAAAACATTGTTGAACCCTTCAGGGGAAAGAACTCTAGTCAAAATCTATATAAATTACATGGATGATTGGACAGAGGACAGGCTTATCATATTTGCAGATGATACAATATTAGGAAAGGCAGCTAATATCCCAGAGGACAGGATCGGAATTCAAAATGACCTTAGCAGTTTGGAGAGCTGGACCAAAACTAACAAAAATAAATTCCAAAAGGAAGAAATGAATGTAATGAAATTCACAGATATGGGAGGGGTGACACCAGGCTTGACTACAATACATGTAAAAGAGATCTAGAGGTCATGGTAGACCACAAATTGAACATGTATCAAAAGTGTGATGGGGCAGCTAAAAAAAAGCCAGTCCAATTCTAAGCTGCATCAATACAACTAAAATGTCTAAAGTAAGGCTCAGTAAGACCTAACCTGGAATAATACTATGTCCATTGCTGGGCACCACCATTTCAGAAGGATAGGGCCAAGCTGGAAAGTGTCCCGAGAAAAGCAACCAAAATGGTAAATAGTCTGGACACCAAGTCTATGAGGAGTGGCTTAGGGAATTGGTTATGTTTAGTTTGCAAAGTAGGCAGTTAAGAGAAGACATGATAGCCATGTCTAATTGTTTGAAAAAAATGTCATATGGAGGAGAGGGCAAGCTTTTTTTCCCTGCTGCTCCAAACATGGACTAATGGATTCAAACTACAGGAAAAGAGATTGCATCTAAACATTGAGAAAAACTTCCTGATGGTAAAAGCTGCTCGACAGAGAAATATGCTGCCTTGCAGTATATTCTCCTTCTTTGGAAGTTTTAAAACAGAGTCTGAATGATCATCTGTAGGGAGTGCTTGGATTGTGTCTTCCTGCAAGACATAATGGAGTTGAACTGAATGGCATTTGGGGTGTCTCCCAAAGCCTGGCTCAACAGCAGTGCATGTGAAAAAGATCTTGTAGTCCTCGTGGACGACAAGTTAAACATGAGCCAACAATGTCATGCGGCGACAAAAAAAAAAGCCAATCAGATTTTGGCATTTGGTCCTTGTAGTGTTTGTGCATCCCTCCGTTTAGCCTTCTGGTGGTTCCCTGACATTGTGGGTAAAGTACTGTTCACAAGGCTGTTGTCTCTCTCCCCCGGTGGACCTAGTTTAAAGTGCGCCTAATGAGGTTTGCGAGTTTGTGAGCAAAATTGTGTTTTCCTACTTGTGTGAGATGCATCCCATCCCTTGCCAGTAGGCCATCCTTCTGGAAAAGCAGGCCATGGTCAAGGAAGCCAAAGCATTCCTCCCGACACCATTTTCTACGCCAGTTATTGACCTGTACTATTTTTCTGGCCCTTGTAGAGCTTTGTCTTACAACTGGGAGGAGGGATGAAAAGACCATCTGTACATTACACTGTTTTAGCTTTGTTCCGGGAGCTCGAAAATCATTTGTGATCTTTTGAAAAGTATACCTAGCAGTATCATAGGTTCCTACATGAATCAACATGAGGGGGGACGGTGATGGGGCTTGAGGAGCCTGGTGAGCCTCTGAGTAACATGGTGTATTTTTGCCCCCGAGTGGAAGCATATTTCTTGAGCCATCCCATTCGGTCTGTAAATGACGGCTTCCGTTCCTCTGAGGAGGGAGTCACCTACTACCAAGACCTGCTTCCTTTGAGGATTCAGAGGGTCCCTTTTGTGCAAGGTAGTGTGTAGGTCCCCAGAAAAGTGATGCTGTTGAATTGGTTTGTGTAGGTATAAAGTGTTGTCCTCCTCCTTGACATCTCCTGTGCATTTGTCAAAGACAATCCATTGAGATTCATCCAAGAGCCTATCGTTCTCCTGAGTGTGTTCTTGTTGTAACTGGTCTATGATTGGGGATGGAACATCTGAATGATTGTGTAAGTGTGAATGTTGTGAAGCATTGTCCCATTCAGGGCTATCCCCCACACAACGTCCTGACTGTGAGAGCTGTTCAGCAGTGGAACTCTCTGGCCTGGAGTGTGGTGGGGGCTCCTTCTTTGGAGGCGTTTAAGCAGAGGGTGGATGACCATCTATCGGGGGTGCTTTGATGCGATTTTCCTTCTTCTTTGCAGAGGGTTGGACTGGATGGCCCACAAGGTCTCTTCCAACTCAATGATTCTTCGATTCTTGTGTTTCTAGGAACTCTACTTGTGCTCAGAAGTATGCAAGTGAAACTGGGAGGAGTGCTGAAATCAAAACAAGACAGAATCAGGCAAGAATGTGTCTGTATTAAAGGGGGAGGGTAATGAAAACTGCAGAGCATCACATTCTGTATAGAAAGGGAATAAATACCAAACCAGATGAAGTTGCCAGAAAGATCAAAGCTAAGAAATCGAGCCTGTGAGAACAATAGGTTGGCAGGACACAAACAATAGCCATTTCTCTACAGAAAAGTGGGGAGGGGAGTGGGATTTCAGAACTGAATTCCAGACAGACAGAAGATAATCAAGCAAAGAGAGTATAATCATTTAATGGCAGCTCTACTTTCTACTTTATGGGCCTAATCTAACGAGCATTAAAGTTAATGGCAATTCTTCTGACAACCACAAGAGGCTTTCAGGATGGGCCTGGCTAAGCCGCTTATGGCAACTCTCCTCTCTCTGCATGCTGTGGAGAGTCAGAAACTGGTGTTTTGGTATTTAGTCTAATCCACCATTTCCCCATCACTTGACATGAAAGGCTGCTGCCCAGCATTAACATCAGCACAGTGATGCAGTGATACTTTTGCATGCAGGCTTATTCAAATAGCGATGCACATGACAAAAGAAGAGCCTAGATAGGCGCTAGGAAGGAACACCCATTGTATATCCCCAAGGCAATGGGGGTTTGTGATGAGTTTCAATGGAGACAAATAATCAGGCTTAATATGATTGTTGTTGTTATTATTTTAAATTTGGAGGTTTGAAGGCACAATTGAAAAAACAAGGCTTGGATTAGCAGATAGCTTTCTTCTTCCAGAGATTCCCTTGTGCTCGGAGGTTATATTCATCAGGGTGATTATAGCGACCTGACCAAAATCCGGAGCATAATGAGACTGTGACTCAGAAACAAGGCAATTCCCTGCTTTGGCTAATCCAGTCTGTGAGGATGCTGAACACTGCAGATAAAAGCAGACAGCAAAGCTCTAATCTTCATTTCAGAGTGTGAAATGCTCTCCTACAGACTGAAATCGTCTTGCATGCTCTTCTTCAGAAATTTATTTCCATATATGTATCCCTTATCCCTAAAATAAAGTATTATTTCTGATGGGATTCTGCTTATAGGGATAATGTATCTCATAACAGAATCCATCAGGCTGCTTGCTGAGTTCATTCTTGACTTAAGATCACACCATGAGGTCAAGTTGCTGACTCCTTCCTGACTGGATCAGTGAACCCATGCTTGGTTTTTGTGTGAACTCTAAATGAGGTATGCAATATGCTGAAGGACATGGTTCAGCACCCTGGATAGTGCCACTGAAGGTCAGATAAGAACTCACAGTACAACTTCAACCCATCCCGTTCGGATATCGGCCAGCACGCCTTAAATTAAGAACTAGCTTTCTATGATCTACAGAGATACTCACAGGAATGCCTCAGCACATGAGAGTCCAAAAGTGGCAGGCTAAAACCTGGAATCTCAATCCATGGCTGATACCGAATGAGAGACTCCCTCCTGGGTACACAGACAAATGGACTGAGCTTTGGCACCACGAGTTGCAGAGCCAACTCATGGTGGAGTCCATGACATGCAAGTGTGAAGAAGAGCAAACCACAGATCACTTATTACAATGCAGTCTCAGCCCTGCCACATGCACAATGGAGGAACTTCCTATAGCGACACCAGAGACACTCCAAACAGCCAACTACTAATCAAAGGACATTTAGTATAATGCCAAGTTTTTAACTTTGTTTGTGTTTTAAAATACATTACAACTGTACCCTCAATTTGCTACTCTCATGTTACATAATAATACTAGATGGCACTGATTTATTTTGTCCTGTTTTCAATGCTATAGTCCAACAACAACAACAACAACAACAACTTTATTTGTTACCTAGTTATCCTCATAGCCCAAGGTGGGGTGCAACACATTCAAAACATATCACCATAAAACATATGCAATAAAATGCATACATTTAAACACATTACTATAAAATATATTAAAATACATGGTATAAAGATTAAATACAATGGAATAGAATGTTAATTTAAGGTTCATGGTTTAAAATTGACTGAGTAGGCCTGCTGGAAGAGATGGTCTTTAGTTATGTCTTAAATTCTGAAAGCTCTTTACCTGTTGGTCCTCTTCTGGCAGGTCATTCCATAGTCTTGGGGTGACCAATGAGGAGGTCTTCGGGGTGACCATTGCCAATCAGCTTCTGGCTGATTAGAGCAAGTGTGGTCTAGAAGACCTCAGTGTCCTAAGGGACTGATTATACAGGAGACACATTTTGAGCCCTAGGTTAGGAACCTTATTGGCAAGGATCTCTGTCTTGTCTGAATTCAGTTTGAACTTGTATTGGAACCTCTTATGAAAGAGAAGCTGGGCCAGCCTAACTGATGGCAGGCAATAACAGGTCACTGTTGGACTCTCCTTTCTGGAAGTTTTTAAACAGAGGTTGAATGGCCATCTCTTGGGAGAACTTTGCGTGTTCCTGCATGGCACAGTGGGGTTGGACTGGATCGACTTTGGAGTCTGTTCTATCAGTGCTGCAAAGGGGAACTTCAAGGAAGAAATGTTACAAAATAGAGGCTTACCTTTATCAAAGGAAGGATATTTAAAAGTGGCAAAGGGATAGGGTTGATTTTCACAGAGATGGGGGCTGTCTTCATCTGGCAAAAATAATCTTATGTGCAATATATTTTTCTCTGGTCCCTATAGACCCTGTGCTTGACTTGTTAGTGCTTCACCTAGCATGCATATTGTATATGCATAAGACTTCCTGATAGTCCATTGATGCCTGCTAGCAACAGTGTGCTTATAGCATTTTCTGAGTCCTAAGTACCCAAAAGGCACCAGATCCCATCTAATCTTGGATGATAAGCAGGGGTAGTCCAGGCTAGTATTTGGATGGGAGACCAATGAATACCAAGTGCCATAGACTATATTTCAGAAGAAGGAACTGACAAAACCACCTCTGAGTGTTTCTTGCTTAAGAAAATCCTATAAAATGAATGGGGTCATGATAACTCAAGAGTTGACTCAAAGACACATGCATTCACACACACACACACACACACACACAATAACACTATATATGCAAGCCAAGTTGAATAGCTGTCCTCACTCTTGCCCTGACCATATATTGGTAGCAATGCATGTATATATGCATGTATGAGTGAGAAACATTGATGAAATCTGCATCTCTCAGAAGCGGGACTCCTCCCTGAACTCAACCGCCCATCATTTCCTAAGCGGGTGGATAGTTCACACATGGTCTTTGATGTTCATCGATCTTCCAGGTGTCCATGTGGTTTCTTTGAAGCCTCCAATCCTCAGTAGAAAAGCTGTCTGCTCATGCAGCATGCTCATCGCATGCAAAGAAGGCTTTGTAGATCATTTGAAGGTTAACTGAAGGTTAACATCAGGGACGCGGGTTTTTCTGCTCAGCTGTGATCATGCAACGAAGTCATAACACTTTGCATTTATATCATATTCTGTAGGGAGCGTAAGCAACTTGACTCCTGCTATTTGTTTATCCCAGGGGATTGCAAAAAAAAGATGTGTAGATATATGTGCCTACATGCACAATAACTGGAAATACACAATGTCTGGGCACCTTCAGTGCTTCAATCTTTCCACAAAACACCCTCTATCCAACCAAAAGCAGCTGAGATCCAGTCAGTTTGGGATCCTTATAAAAATGTTGCTTTCCTGGCTTCCCTGTCTGGATCACAATAAAATAGCATCCTCAGACTACACTATTTTCAAATACTATTTGCAATTGTTTTGCACTAAATTTTCACATGATATTGAGAGGAAAATATGTTTTTTTTATAGAAACCTATTGGTTTCTGCACGGAAAATGCTCTTCCCTGCATAGAAAATGTTGGCTTCCCCCCCAAAATCATCACAATTCTGTGTAGAATAAGTCCTGGACTGTGAAGATGCTCATCAGTCCAACAGTCTTCTCATCAAGGTTGAGAATACTTCTCAATACTGAAGAAATGTTTTCTTAATAAAACCTTAGACAATACATTTCTTAATACGTTTCAATATTATTTTTATTGCACCACCTGACATCCACTGGGAAGTAGCAGCCAATAATGAAAGGACCAAGGCAGTGATATCCCTGGCCTATCCCCTGTTTGGATATCATTCAGCACACCAACACCTTAAATCAAGAAATAGTTTTCTAAGATCATATATGCCTAACAAAAATTACATAGCTAAATGGTCACAGAAAATTTACCCCAATGAAATTCACATCTTTCTGGACAGAGCTCAGGTTCTATTCCCATGGAAACCATCCGGATGTCAACCCACCAAGTGCATCTTTTATACCATGTTTGTAGCTCAGTATCTGGATGTTTCATTTAAATGTCACAGGATCAGCATGTTCTGTGCAATGAAACTAATGATAATAAATAAGACCTGCTCGTACAGTGTCTAATAATGGTGATGCATCTGGTTGCGCAAAGAGAGCTCCCATTCGGCCCTAGTACAATGCCCAAAGAGGCATTGTACTACGAGAAGCCTCATCTGGTCATGCGTATTTGTATTCCTTTCTTGCTCTCAATTACTTCGCAAATTCCATTCTGAAAGGATGCTGCCCACTGGTAATTTGAAGTTGCTATTTGCCGAGAAAATGTGACATCCTTATTACTGTCCAAGCTGCAGAGCTGTCATGAAATGACTGCTGGGTTTCAGTTGACCCCAGATAAGGCTTCATTTCACTTTGAGAGAACCAAATTGACTTCAGTAATCTGTATTCACCTCCAGCAACCTTCCCCAACTGGTACCCTTTTGTGTTTTAGTCGACATAGCCACAAGCATAGGCAGTCATATGAATCACGAACCACCAAACTGTCCTGATTTGGCAGGGGCAGTCCCAATTTTTTTTGTCATGTCAGGAGCGACTTGAGAAACTGCAAGTTGCTTCTGGTGTGAGAGAATTTGTCATCTGCAAAGATGTTGCCCAGGGGATGCCCGGATGTTTTGAAGTTTTATCATTCTTGTGGGAGGTTTCTCTCATATCCCTCCATGAGGAGCTGGAGCTGATACAGGGAGCTCATTCGCGCTTTCCCTGGATTCAAACCTGCGACCTGTTGGTCTTCACTCCTGCTGGCACAGGGGTTTAACCCACTGCGCCACCGCAGGCTCCTTTTTAGTCCCAAATAATCCTCTACCATTCCACTTTTCAGCTGCTTTTAGGATATCCCAATGTCTTTCGCCACCTCCCCTGCCTCCATCCTCAGCTCCCTTCTGTTGCTCTAAACTGAGTCCAAAGGACTAACATGGTTTGCACTCAGTTGACCCAGCAGGAGAAAAAGAAAATAGTGGGTGAAATCTTGCCCTTCGCTGTAGGCTAAGGCAAAAGCAGATTACTGTAGACTCTCCTAACTTGTATTGTCAATGGCTTTCATGGCTGCAATCACTGGGTTGTTGTGAGTTTTCCGAGCTGTATGGCCATGTTCCAGAATCATTCTCTACTGACATTTCACCTGCATCTATAGAAGGCATCCTCAGAGGTTGTGAGGTCTGTTGGAAACTAGGAAAATGGGGTTTATACGAGGGGGTATTTTTTAAGTAAGATCCGTTTTGTTGTAGACACTAGTAGTTCGCGCGCATACCTCAACGAGAGCATGCCTCGGGTACAACTGTGCTCAGTTTCCGCTCTGTAGCTAACCTGTACGGTTCTGTTCTGTGCTTTAAAAATGTTTAAGACTATCAACTCACCCTCCGCATGTGAGGTTCACTCAGTTATACGGTTTTTGTCAGCAAGGAACCTGCCTGCTGCAGAAATTCATTGACAGATTTGTGAAGTGTACGGTGATACTGTTATGAGTGAAAGCAAAGTGCGTAAGTGGGTACGACAATTCAAAGATGGCCATGACAACGTCCATGATGAGGACCGCTCCGGTCGCCCTTCTTTGATTACAGATGATTTGGTGGTTTCAGTTGAAGCGAGGACTCGTGAAGAGGGTATTTTAAAATTGGTTCAGAGGTATGATAAGTGTTTGAACAAACTTGGCAACTATGTCGAAAAATAGAGTGAAGTATGTACTTTCTGAAAATAAATTTACTTTTTAGAAATAAACTTTCGTTGTGTACTTATGTTCAAACAGACCTTACTTAAAAAATACCCCTCGTATATCTGTGGAAGGTCCAGGGTGGGAGAAAGAACTCTTGTTTGTTTGGGGTAGGTGTGAATGTTTCAACTGGCCTCTTTGATTAGCATTTAATGGCCTAGCAGTTTTAAAGTATGGCTTCTTACTGCTGGGGGAATCCTTTGTTGGAACTTGTTTGCTTTTCATTATTTCCTAATGTTTGTTTTTCATTATTACCCTTTGCCATCTTATCCATACTGTGATTTCTTGGCTACATGTGTGCCCAGGTGCATCTACACGATAGAATTAATGCAGCTTTGATCCCATTTTCACTGCCATGGTTCAGTGCTATGGAGTCGTGGGGTTTGTAGTTTGGTGAGGTATCAGCACAGTTTGGTGGCAGAGGAGGCTTCTTAAACTACAACTTCCATGATACAATAGCACTGAGCCAAAGAAGTGGAAGTGAAACAATCAGGGGCAGCTAACACCTCCCAACAAAGGATTCCGCAGGCAGGAAGCAGCCAGGCTTTGAAGCTGCAAGGCCATTCAATGGTAATCAAGGTGGACAATTGCAACATTCACAGTTGTCTCAAGCAGACAAAAGTTCTTTCTCCCACCAAGGGCATTCCTCAGATATATAAACCTCACTTACCTAGTTTCCAACAGGCCTCACAACCTCTGCCATAGGATGCCTGCCATAGATGTGGGTGAAACATCAGGAGAGAATGCTTCTGGAACATGGCCATACAGTCCGGAAAACTCACAGCAACCTAGAATTTAAAGTGGTATCAAATTGTATTGATTCTACAGTATAGATGCGCCCTTAATGAAATATACTTAATCTTTCTTGCTTCCCCATTTCCAAACCTGACAGAAACATCATTCAGTTGCAATCCAATCTCTGGCAGACTGAATTTCCTTCTTCCTATGCATTTAATGCCCGCTAAAGTAGGTTGAGGAGAATAATGATGATGGGGGGAATTGTGATTGTGGCAATAGTGTAATTTTGTCATTAAGTAGTGATCATGAAAATGGAGCAATTACCTAGATATACTCCTCTGTAACTGTTCTCAATCTCTATACGTGCTATTTATGCTCTGTAATAGCATCTTAGCTCCCGAGACTTCTTGCAAACCAATATGTATTTTGCTTTGTATAGTAGCTCATATCAGCACTTAACTAAGTAGTTGACCCAGAATTGTTGTCACTGTGGGCCTTCAAGTCATTTCTGAGTGATGGCAACCCTAAAATCACCCTCTCACAGAGTTTTCTAGGCAACTTTTGCTGAGAAGAAATTTGCCCTTGCCTTCCTCTGAGGTTGAGAAGATGTGACTTCTCCAAGGTTACCCAGTGGGTTTCATAGCTGAGTGAGGATTCAAACCTTGGTCTCCAGAATCATAGTCCAGTGCTTAGATCACTACATCATATTGGCTATTTATTGACCATATCCTAATTTGCTATTTCAAAGTCACATCTTTTCATAGCCTCAACTTCGACTCATCTTTCTCACTCTAACTGCCATACATGCCAGACATTTCAAAATCCCTTTAAACATTTAGTCAAATGCCAGTCACTCCTAATATTCCATATTTTCACTCCTTGCAGCAGTCATTTACGTTAAACAGTGGTTCTCAACCTTCCTAATCCGCAACCCCTTAATACAATTCTTCATGTTGTGGTGACCCTCAACCATAATATTATTTTTGTTGCTACTTCATAACTGTAATTTTGCTACTGTTATGAATTGTAATGGAAATATCTGATAAGCAGGATGTATCTTCATCCATTAGACCAAATTTGGCACAAATACCCGATACACCCAAATTTGAATACTGGTGGAGTTGGGAGGAGGGTTGATCTTGTCATTTGGGAGTTTTAGTTGCTGGAATGTATAGGTAACTTACAATCAAAGAGCATTCCGAACTCCACCAACAATGGAATTGAACCAAACTTGGAACACAGAACTTCCATGTCCAACAGAAAATACTGGAGGGGTTTGGTGGACATTGACCTTGAGTTTTGGAGTTGTAGTTCACCTACATCCAGACAGCACTGTGGACTCAGACAATGATAGATCTGGACCAAACTTGGCACAAATACTCAATATGCCCAAATGTGAGCAATGGTGGAGTTTGGGGAAAATAGACCTTGACATTTGGGAGTTGTAGTTGCTAGGATATATAGTTCACCTACAAACAAAGAGCATTCAGAACCCCACCAACTATAGAATTGGGCCAAACTTCCCACACAGAACCCCCATGACCAACAGAAAATACTGGAAGGGTTTGGTGGGCGTTGATCTTGAGTTTTGGAGTTGTAGTTTACCTACATCCAGGGAGCACTTTAGACTCAAACACTGATAGATCTGGACTAAACTTGGCACAGATACTCAATATGCTGAAATGTGAACAATGGTGGCGTTTGGGGAAAATAGACTTTGAAATTTGGGAGTTGTAGTTGCTGGGATTTATAGTTCACCTACAGACAAAGAGCATTCTGAGCACCACCAATGATAGAATTGGGCTAGACTTCCCACACAGAACCCACATGCCTTGAAGGACTCACTGGCACAAGCCTCCCTACAGCTCCACATACTCTCCCTCACCCACACATGCACAGCATGCTGCCATGTGCTGAGCACGCCCTCCCTACTTAGAAACAGCCCTCCCCTTGGCTAAGAGGTCGGCTGAGAGGCCGGCCAATCACAACGGAGGAGGGCTTTTGGTGGGAGGATTCGCTGTCTGTTTCCAAAAAGGAAGAGAAGGACAGGCAGAAAGATCTTCAGCATCCTCTGCCAAACAGATTGGCGGGAACAAGAGACAGGGCCTTCTCAGCGTTGGCCCCTCGGCTGTGGGACACCCTTCCCACGGATATAAGATCAGCCCCCTCCCTCCTGGCATTCTGTAAGAAAGTTAAAACATGGCTCTTTGGGCAAGCTTTTGCTAACACAACATATTTAGATTAAGATGAAATTCAGAACAATTTGACGATGCACTTGGATCACGATTTTAGTAAGGAGACACTGCAGATTATGTTTTAAGGCTTTTATTGTTTTTTATATCATATGTTAATGCTTTAATTGTATTTATAATCTGTTTTTAACTTGCATTTTATAATTGTGGAGGCATCGAATTGTTGCCGATTGTGAACCACCCTGAGTCGCCTTCGGGCTGAGAAAGGCAGTATATATATGTGGTAAATAAATAAATAAGTTAATAAGACCATCAGATATTTATGCTTTCTGATGGTCTCTGGTGACCCCTCTGAAACCCCCTCATCATCTACCAGGGACCTCGACCCCCATATTAGGAAATGTTGCCTTATGACAATACTTTACCTTAATTTCCCTAATAACAACATGTTTACAAAAATCCATAACATCACAAACCCTAATTCAGAAATGAACTCTTTATACAGGGTGCTCTCCAGAATGTAGTAGCTATGGCAACTATATGAAAGCTAAGTAAATACACTAATATCGAAGAACAAATGTTAGAATAATGATCTAATCAGAGCTAATATTTCAGCTTCAAAAACATTTCATGTAAGGTGTTCAAATTTCCATCTCTCTGCAGCAATATATTGCTCACATTGTCGAAGCACAGAGTTGCAAAACATACTTGAACTTTCTCTTTTTGGAACACTTCTCTGCTATTGAAATCTTCAACCCTGTTAAGGCGGTATTCATTTTCTGTGAGGAAATGCAAATAATAAGAAGAATACCAACCTTATAAACTCTTGAGGATGTATACATTTTTAATTAGTGACCAGAGACGGCCCTAGGTAATTTTCAATGGTAAGCAAACAGTATTTTGGCGGCGCCCCCTCCCAACCAATCACTGATATATATTTTCTGTTCATCGTGGGAGTTGTGTGTGCCATATTTGGTTCAATTCCATCATTGGTGGAGTTCAGAATGCTCTTTGATTGTAGGTGAACTATACATCCCAGTAACTACAACTTGCATATGGCAAGGTCTATTTTCCCCCAAGAGCGCCTCTGGGAAAATCAACTATACTGCAAATGCTTACTTTGCGTAATGGGTTGAGCTGCCCCTGTGATTGACCCATATATAGAAGTGGATATTTAGTATTTTTTCCCAATCACATCCTTTCACCCTCTTCCCCCCCTGCATGACAGCTACAGGTAGGAAAGAAACTTCTGTGAGGGCCAAGATGTCCTTTCACCCTCAGTCTTGACCCAATTTTCCCACTTACCCGCTTCCCCTTTGAATACAGTCTTTTCTACATTCTCACACTAGGTTACCTTAGTAGCTAACTTCAATAAAAAAATTTCTCAGCTCATTTCCTGGCCGAGAATCTTTTCTGTTGTTGAACTGACCTTTCGTTTGATCTACAGCAGAGTTCCCCCTGTGGATGGAAAGAAATTTTTGTTGGATTCAGCAGCCTTGACAGAAACAACATTTTAGCACCTCCTGAGACTTCTTCCAAACAGATGTATATCTCGGTTGAAACATTTGCCCATGTACATTTTGCATGAATGCTATAGTATAGGTGTCCCCTAAGTGGTTGATACAGAATGCTAGTCATAAACTTTAACTGTACATTGAACTCCTCTGATTGTGGATTCCTGCATGGCAGGGAATTGGATTGGATTGGATTGGATGGCCCTTGCAGAAGAGAAGGCTGAGAGGAGACATGATGAGGGACATGTATAAATATGTGAAAGAAGTCATAGGGAGGAGGGAACAGGCTTGTTTTCAATGGCTTCAAACTATAGAAAAGGAGATTCCACCTGAACATTAGGAAGAACTTCTGAACTGTGAGAGCTGTTCAGCAATGGAACTCTCTGACCCAGCCTGTGGTGGAAGCTCTTTCTTTGGAGGCTTATAAACAGGCTGGGTGGCCATCTGTCGGGGATGATTTGAATGCGAGTTTCTTTTCTTTCTTTTTTTCATTAATCATCTTTATTACCCATCATTTTCAAATTACAATAAAAGAGGGGGAACAATCGGGTAGAAAGAAAAGTGGCAAATTGAAGGGGAGGTATAGAGGTAGGATGGATAGGTGGGGGAGGGTAGAGGGCGGGGTGGGAGAGTGGGTTTAGGTAAGACAGAGGGGAAGTAGGGGTTGGGGGTGCATCCAGTACAATCCACAGATAGGTAGTCTTCAAAATAAAATGGGTTTTCTCTTCATTATGCTCACTAACTGGTTACTTCTGATTCCCTGTTTCTTTAGAAATATCTTTTAAGTGGTTCCCAATTGGTTTGATTCCCTTTATTTGTATTTTTTAGTACTTGCGATAATTTGTCCATATTCATATATTCTTCGACTGAGGGAGTATCTCTTCCTTTCCATTTCTGGGCTATTGTAATTCTCGCCGCTGCAGCCAAATAAAACAAAATCTTCTCTTCATTTCCCCCCAATTCAGAATTGGTTATGTTCAGTAGATAATATTCCGGTTTCATGTCATATTTAACCCTTATAATTTTTTGCGAATGTTTTTGGATTAGTGTCCAATATTTATTAATTACTTTGCAACCCCACCATAAGTGAGAGTAGGTTCCTAATTCCCTCCCACATTTCCAACATTGGTTGTTGTATTTTTTATAGAATTTTGATAATTGTACTGGTGTTAAATACCAGTGGTAGAATATTTTGTACCAATTTTCAACTATGTTGGTGGCTCTTTTATATCTTAATTTAATCTTCCAGACATGGCTTTGAATGTGATTTTCCTGCTTCTTGGCAGGGGGTTGGACTGGATGGCCCATGAGGTCTCTTCCAACTCATTGATTCTATGATTCTCTTCCAACTCTATGATGGTGTTCAATAATTTGAAATTTGTATTGAGCATTTGTGCCTCTGAGAATGGTACACTTGGCTTTTGTGTGTGGATGAGTTCAGGCACATTGTGTCTGTAGTGGCAGCAGTGGTTCAAGATGGTAGTGTCTATTAATGGGATTATGAATATAAAGCTTTGCAGGAAATCTATGAGGGCGCTTATGAGGATGCACCTGTTGGCAGTGGTGGGACAGGTCCCTTAAATGTTGAGTGAAAGAAGAACAGAAAGAGATCTACATGCTCCCTAGTCATAGGAGCACAGTGATCAGACTATTGCACCATATAACCCAGTATTGTCAACACAAACAGGATGTCATTTCCAAGGTGGGATTTTTTTTTTTTCTCAGATCAGCAATGGAACCTAAAAGGATGGCGTGATTTACTTCTCTGGACATGTTCAAAAAGAGGCTGGATAGCTCCCTGCTTGGGATGTTCTGGATGATAGAGATCATGCACTAAGTATGAATCCCTTTCTAACTCCATGACTCTGTGAGTACATATTGTAGAGCACACGTAAGAAACTCAAGACCCATGGGCCAAATCTGGCCCTCCATGTCATTTTATGTGGCCTGAGAGACTTTCAATACCAGGGCAACATGGTTACATTTATACAGTCTTATGATTACAAACGGTTCTTTGATGGCAACCATAAGGCTGATGTGGCCTCACTCAAAATGGGTCTGACACTCCTTTCACTGTCATGGCTCAGTGCTATGGAAGTGTGGAAGTTGTAGTTTGGTGAGGCACCAGTACTTTTGGGCGGAGAAGTCTTGTAAAACTACAACTCCCATAATTCCATTGCATTGAGCCAGTGTGTCAATCTGCATTAATTCTACAGTATACATGCATCCTGTGACTGCAAAGATTACAAGAACATCTCCATCTGGTCTATTGTATTGTGTGTACTTTAACCCAAGCTGGTGAATCTAAGTAGCAGAACTTGGAAATAAAACACTTGTAATTATGACTGTTTTCCAAATAATAAAAAATATATAAATTGGCCTAAATAATGGCATCAGATTCTGTCTGTTCTTGGAGTCTAAGCAGGCTCATCGCTTGGCATGTCCTTGGATGGGGTGGAGGGCCACCAATGAATAACAGGTGTTGTGGGCTATATTTCAAAGGATGGAAATGGCAAAATCACCACAGTATTCCTTGCCTAACAAAAACCCTATGAAATTCATGGGTTCACCACAGATAAACAGACAACTTAAACTCTCTCTCTCTCTCTCTCTCCCCCCCCCCCCCCCACACACAGAGTATTAATCTTTTGGGGAGATGGGGTTCAGTGCCTTGGATTGTACTCCATCTACATTTGTAGAAAAGCCCAGAGTGGATTCACTGGCCCATAAATACAGAAACAGCCAGCTGCCACTCATATTGAGGCAACAACAAAATGAAACAGGGTATTTCTTTCTTTGCAGATATATTTGCAAAGTATCCACAAAGTATGTTGTTGTTCATTCGTTCAGTCGTCTCCGACTCTTCGTGACCTCATGGACCAGCCCACGCCAGAGCTCCCTGTCGGCCGTCACCACCCCCAGCTCCCCAGCTCCTTTTTTTTCCACAAAGTATATTTAAGTTATTTTTGAGAAGTAGGAAAATGAAGAGTTTTGAAAATGCAACTGAAATGGTAACTACACCTGCAGCCTTGGAACTATAAGTACTTTCTTGAATCCTAAGCTGCACTCACGCCGTTACCTGGACAGGGCAAACTGAGAGGCATTTATAGTAAGGTCAAAAGCAAAGAAACTGAGCAGCTCCCCATGGGATGCAACCATGCTGCGATCTGAGATGAAAGCCACCCCTTTCTTCTTTGACTCAGTAGCCGCGAGTGTCTCATCATACGGGCCGACAGCATGTAGACAAGAAGGTTGCTGGTTTTCATCCTGTGATCTGGATCAAGAAGCCCTGAGCCGTGATGACGCATTGTGTGATAACTGATGAACCTGATGCCAGGCTTCCAAGAAATCAAAGGACAGCTGAAATGATATGAGAACCATAACCTGCGGATTTACCCCTACATGAATGCAGGTTTAAAAGGGTGTGAAAGGCAATTCTAGAATTATACTATTCCAAAATCAAACTGTGCCAGAATTATATTCTCCTGCTCTAATTGCGACATGTTCCATATTCAGAGGCACTCACAAAGGATAAATGCAAAAAAGAAAGAAAGAAAGAAAGAAAGAAAGAAAAAGAAAAAAAGGTGACCTTGTACAAGCAACTGCAGAAGTTGCCAGGCCTCTTTCATCTTTGTCCGCTTCCGTAAGAAGAAGCCTTGCCCAAGACAATTTCTGCAAAATCTTCAGAGCTACCTAATGGCTTTATTGATCACGCTGCTGGGAAAGGCGCACCTCTGTGTTTTTATCAGCAGCTACCTTCAATGCCCTCTTAATGAGACTGAATTGCAGCTCATCTGGGTGCCTGAACATCTTGATGGAGAAACAATGCACTCAGCAAGTCTTAATGGGATCAGATCATTGCAAGCTATTCTGCACTGGGCTTGATAGTTGCTCTTTCCTTATTTTCCCAGTTATTACACGCCTTTAGAGCAGTGTTTTTCAACCTTCCTAATGCTGTAACCCCTTAATACAGTTCCTCATGTTGTGGTGACCCCCAACCAATTTTTTCCCCATAACTGTAATTTTGCTATTGTTATGAATTTTAATGTAAGTATTGGATATGCAAGGTGTATTTTCATTTACTGAACCAAATTTGGCACAAATACCCGATACGCCCAAATTTGAATACTGGTGGGGTTGCAGGGGGGGATTGATTTTGTCATTTGAGAGTTGTAGTTGTGTATGGTAAGTTCAGGGATCTAGGGGAACATGATGAATTTGAGCAGGCTCTGAGCTCTCCCAGGGCAATATCTCTCATCCATTGCTTCAGTGATCCCTGTGCCATTTTGAAACCTAGATGCAGCAAAAGGGACGCTGATAGACCAATTGAGGTCGCTTTTGGATCTGCCATCCTTTCCCAAAGGTGTTGAATGGTATCGGATGGGATAAAATGTGATAAGCCCATTCCTGATTTGAATACAATTATTTTCAGAGTACAGGCCCTTAGTGGGCATTCAGCCACTAAGTGTGCTTAGTGGGCACTCCAGAACAGGAATAGCCCTCTGATTTTAAAACACCACACATTGAGTAGGGAAAAACCAATCCTTTTATTGAAGATAAGAAAAAGCAGCAAAGTAAAAAGAAACACTTTAAAGGAATAGGTAAATCCAATTAGGGAAGAAGATAAACAGAAACAAATTAGTCCAAAGTAAGGTTCAGCAAAGTCCAAAAATAAAGTCCACTTTTCTCTAACAAAATCCAAAGAACTAGGAAATGTTAATCCAAGGCATGAGTATACAATCACCAGAGACCAAGAGTCAAACCATGGAACAAGAAATCCTTAAACATGAATCTTTCAGGCAAAACTTCCATGAGGCAAGAACCAGAACTTAGCAGGATTCTAAAACGATGTTTCATCTTCCTATGTTTCCCATGCTTGGCACTTTATATCCCCTCATTTAGCCATTCCAAGCCCTCAGAAATTGGTTTTATTTTCCCTGAATGCCTCTCATCCTTAGCAGGATTCTAAAACAATGCTTCATCTGACTATATTTCCCATGCCGGGAACTTTATATCCCCTCGTTTAGCCATTCCAAGCACTCAGAAATTGATTTCATTTTCCCTGAATGCCTCTCATCCTTATCTGTTGAACCTTGCAGAACGCTGAAGGCCTTGGCCAAGCTGTCTGTTTTGGCTAATTTCCACCTGCCTGTCTATATGCTCATTAGTTTCTGCAGGTGCCAAGTTGTTTTCAAGCCCCAAATCCCGAGAACTCTCTAGGAGCAATTCAGGGAGTAAGCCATCATCCCTATACCCTGTAGGAACATTCTCACAGGAAACTACACTTTGAACTGGTGTCTCTATGCCATTCTCTGGATCAATACCCTTGCCATCTTGAACCTCATTGACATCATTGCCCACATCCAAAGCACCATGATCCTGAAACACAATCACAGGCTGAGCTCCAACATGCATTAGGAATGCAGTGTGGCACATTTAACAGGTCTCTTATAAACCTTGTTTGGACTCTGTCTAAGTTTACATATGTGTTTTCCCACCAAATAGCTGTATCGAAGAGAAGTTTCGAAGCAATTTTGGCATTAAAGATTTTTAAGATTAGAGGAATATATTTTATTCCAAATGATTAGTCACCCTAGGATGCCAACATAAATATACTGACAGAGCTTTATGCATTAAATTGTGGGCATACTTTCCCCTTACAGTGTCACACCTACTAATCGTTGAGTAGGTACCACATCTTTTCTCATAACTAAGACACATTTCACAGATTGTGAGCATGTGAATGTTGCCTCAGGCTGGCCTCATAAAGCCTGGTATTGGTGCTTCACAATGGTGACTGCTGCTCCCCATATTAGGGAGAGGCTTTGAATCTGTTCCAGTTTCATTCTAGACTTTGAAAGAACGAATGAAAGTGCTTTACCTCATTCCTCCAAACTAAAGAGGAAAACCAGGACAGGAAAAGGAGGAAAAGATTGCAACACATTCAAGACTGCAAGTTATTTAGCACTAAATTTGGAATAACTCTCAGCATCCTATAGCTAAACAAGGCAGTCTCTATGCCAGTGTTTCTCAGCCTTCCTAATGTCGCAATCCCTTAATACAGTTACTCATGTTGTGGTGACCCCCAACAATAACATTATTTTTGTTGCTAATTTTGCTACTGTCATTTTGCTACTGTAACTGTAATTTTGCTACTGTTATGAATCGTAATGTAAATATCTGATAGGCAGGATGTATTTTCATTCACTGGACCAAATTTGGCACAAATACCCCATTTGCCCAAATTTTAATACTGGTGAGATTGGGGGAAATTGATTTTGTCATTTGGGAGTTGTAGTTGATGGGATTGATAGTTAACCTACAATCAAAGACCATTCTGAACTCCACCAACAATGGAATTGAATCAAACTTGGCACACAGAACTCCCATGACCAACAGAAAATACTGGAAGGGTTTGGTGGGCATTGACCTTGAGTTTGGAGTTGTAGCTCACCTATATCCAGAGAGCACTGTGGACTCAAACAGTGATGGATCTGGAGCAAAATTGGCATGGATACTCAATATGTCCAAATGTGAACATTGGTGGAGTTTGGGGAAAATAGACCTTGACATTTGGGAGTTGTAGTTGCTGGAATTTATAGTTCACCTACAATCAAAGAGCATTCTGAACCCCAGCAACAATAGAATTGAGGCAAACTCCCCACACAGAATCTCCATGACCAAATGAAAATACTGTGTTTTCTGGTGTTCTTTGGTGACCCCTCTGACACCTCCTCATGACCCCCCAGGAGTCCTGACCCCCAAGCTGAGAAACACTGCTCTATGCAAAAGAAAAATAAAGACAATTTTGATCTTGAAACAATGATGCTCCAAACCAGTGATAGAAGATTTGAATCTTCCTGGGCATACAATCAATGACCTTTACGTGTTCATTTTATGTGCAAGAAACTTGTTTATTTATAATGATTTTTTTTTAAGAGATGATACTGTTTTGGGGAAGCAAAGTTGTTTACTGCACAGAAAATACTATATTATGTGTAACAAGCACAATCTGCACAAGGGGTGCAAGTAGTCCATGAAAATTGCAGTTTTTAAGGCATTCTTGTGGTGATGAGACAAATGGTTAAATTATTTTTTTTCTTACTGAAAAAGCAACATTTACGAAGATTTCCAATGCTTCCCATTCAGTGTGCATCTGTAGAACTGCTTCAGTTTGATACACTTTTGTTGCCATGGATCAATGCTATAGAATCATAGGAGTTATAGTTTTTATTTTCTCTGCCAAAGCATGCTGTCTCACAGAACTACAAATTCCATGATTCCATGGTGAGAAGAAAACGACAAAGCTTTGACTGGACTAGAAACCTCCCACAAGAGAGGGAATTCTTAACAGTGTATATTTATTTATTTACTTATTTATTTATTTACAACTTTTATATTCCGCCCTTCTCACCCCGCAGGGGACTCAGGGCGGATTACAGTGTACACATATATGGCAAACATTCAATGCCAATTTTGACATACGACATATACAGACAGACAGAGGCTATTTAACTTTTTTTCTGGCCGCCAGGGGAACTCTCATTTTCATCGTCCATCTGCAACAATGATGAAGTACTTCCGCATTCCCCGCATGCTTTTTGCTGAAGTCTTTATGGCCTCATAAATCAGTTAATTTAGCCTCCCCACACTTTAAGGTGGTACCTTATTTTCCTACTTGACAGATGCAACTGTCTTTCGGGTTGCAAAGGTCAACAACGGGCTACACAATTGGTTGGAAACCCACTCCAACCCGGGCAGGCTTCGAACTCATGACCTTTTGGTCAGAGTGATCTTAACGCAGCTGATACTCAGCCAGCTGCGCCACAATCCTGGTACTACACTCAGTCTTTAACTTTGTTAAAGTGTTCTATGTTGTTTTGATGGTTAAGTCACATTAAACTAATGTTTACATACTTAAGAACCATTTATAATCAGTGCTTACAGCAGTAAACAACATTATCTCTGCTATTAGAGTCTCACAGAATTACAAATTCCATGATTCCATGACATTGAGCCAAATAAGTTAAAGTGGCATCCAACTCTATTTAATTCTACTGTACATATGTACCCCAAAACTGGCATATTGGATATTTACAGCAAATGTTGATGTATATGACAAGTATCAAGTTCATAACTTTGTTAGTACCTTTAAATGTGTTTTGTATATGATGTTCAATGGATTTATTTGCAGCAAACATTGATGTATATAACAATTTCAGTCCAGCAGAGGAAGGCCTGGAGTAAGGCCACTCGTGGTGTCAAGACCCAGAAGCCTCAAGAACGCCAAACACAACATAAAAGGTCCAAAAAAAGGTTTATTGAACACAAAAAAGGCTTAGAGACACTTAACTCAGTACCTAGCACAAACTAAGAGTCTATAGCAACTGCTAACAAAAAACATAACTTAAATAGTATAATCTGGAATAACAAAAAGTTTCAGCAATCCACTTGAAATTCAAAAGGTTCAGAAGGCACAAGAAAACAAGGTGGGAGCATGCAAATTGAAGTCCAAAAACAGTCCGAAGTCCAGGCACGTCCAAAATGAGATGAAGCAGTCCAAAAAGCGAAGTCGTTGTCAAAACACAGTCCAGAGTCAAAGGGGAGGTTGAAGTCAGCACTTACGGAGTTCCAGCCAGAAGTCACGGAAACACGGAGATCTGTAGTCCAAGGACCCAAACTTGAGAGTAATGGCAGTAACAAAGATCCAAACCCGATAAAACACTTTGCCTTCTGCAGAGACACATTGAATTCAAACCAACCATGTAACTCCTCATCAGAGGATGAACTGCTCCCCACCCTTTCATCTTCACTTTCAGCTACCCCATTCCTTGCAGCTGAGCACTGACCCATCTCTCCACCTTTGCCAGCGTCTTTCAAGACTTAGATCTTCCCAAGTGTTCCCAGATTACCAGTCTTCTGCAAACCCCTCCAAGTCATCACTGCATGTAGGCTGAGTACAGATGTCCCTAATTTCCTGTACACGGGTCCAGTCCAAACCATCCATCTCCCCATCATCACTCCCAGTCCCATCGCTCCTTTCAAAACCCACAAAGTCTTCATCTTCTGTTGGAGCGCTAAGTATATCATGGATACGCTTCCTCTGGATCTCCTCATCTGATTCTTGTTCGCGAGTAGCCCGCTTAACTCCCCTGCTTTCCTCTCCTTCCCCCATTTCACAGTCTGAGAAACCCTTGAAGGGCTCAGAATCAGTTGGAGCCAGGAATATGTCTCTAATCCTCTTTTGCTGCTCCTCCTCCTCCAACACCTGCGCAGCCCTCTTCTCCCTTCTACCAGTAGTAGTAATGTTACTATCACACTGTACTACAACACATGGACAACGGATTCATGTTCAACTCGACAAAAGAACACATGGCGTTGATACCATTTCAGAGTGATTGTACCAAACTCATACAATATTGTTTGTGATTACTGTGAATTTGAACTGTATAATAAGTTTCAACAGTCACATTACTAGCTGAACTTATTTATTTTCCATTCTATGCTACTATGACATTCTCACATTTGGCAGTCCTGCTAAGATTGTGCACTTTTAATCTCCAGACAATGGTTAATTATATTTTAAGCCCTCTAAGCACCTTTCCATATTTGTCTGTTAATAAAAATGCTCATTGGGAGTTTCAATGTAGCATGAAGTCACAGATCTCATTCCACACACACACCCTCCTCACTGCACACACATAAAAACCCAGAAAAATTAGGAGGAAACTGTGGGGCATCTGTTGAAGAGTAAGCTGTGTCTCTATATAGAACCTCCAAGGGTTTTTAAATTTTCCTTCTAATTGCTAGCATGCTGCTGCCATGCTGGGATGGCTAAATTCATGCACATCATCATAATATTGTCATTATGAAGGATTAGTCACACTCTAATTGGAAGTCAGATACAGCATTTTGACAAAGTATTTTGAGTATGTAGGACTCATTGGAGTACGATGCATCTGCCAACATCTGGAGCACTAGTTTTGGCTGTGTGCATCCATGTTGCTAGTTTGTGTTTGCCACAAATCCTGCAAAGGAGCACAGGAGCAGTGGTGGAGAGACGAAGAAATGGTAACAGTTTTCAGCATGATATTTGCCTTCTGAGCTTCTCCCCTCCTTCTCCCCTCCTTGATTTTATTGTCAATCAGGGTTAATGAATGCAGATTAGTTTTACAGCATCCGTGCTATGAATTCTATCCATGGGTAGAAGGCAAGGAAACCCAAATCCATTGCTGGCCGTTTTCACAATGTTCAGCAGGTATTGTAGGTTTTCTTAGGGTTCAACTGACTTTGCCCTGCTTTGGTGAAAGTTGGGGGATACCCCAGAGCTTGCTAAAACCATGAGGTATTCCATGGATTTAGGACAGTGTCTAGATAGCACACATACACCATCACCCTTTTCCTGTACTCAACTGCTCATTGGCACAGGGAAAGAGAACTGGATCGTGCCCATGTCTTTCTTGGTGGTATGGCCAGGAGCTCAGAAGGAGCTTTGTGGCCAGCTGGGAGTAGCAACAGTGACAAAGAAGGTGAGAAGATGGCCCAGTGGGGTCAATGCAATCTCAGCCCAGCTGAACCATGTGGAAGCGAATGTGGCACCACAGCACATTTGATTGGGTGTGTCTGGTTACCTCTAGTGTTGGTCCAGATGTTAAATGTTCCAGACTGGCCCCGGATTTAGTGGCTAGTGTAGAGTGTGGCATGAATCTAGGAATCAGGGGTTATTTTTCCATGTTGAGAAACTGCAAGTCGCTTCTGGTGTGAGAGAATTGGCCATCTGCAAAGACATTGCCCAGGGGATGCTTGAATGTTTTTGATGTTTTACCATCCCTGTGGGAGGCTTCTCTCATGTCCCCACATGGGGAGTTGGAGCTCACACAGACGGAGCTCATCCGTGTTCTCCCCAGATTCGAACCTGCAACAATGTCGGTCTGCAATCCTGCCGGCACAAGGGTTTAACCCATTGTGCCATTGGGGGCTCCTAGGAATCGGTGTCACTTTTTATAATTGTGTTATTGTGATCTGTCTACGGAGCATTCATTCAGATGTTTTGTCAGTCCATTGAGAACTTACTCTCAGAACACCTGTTATCACTGAAACTCTGTGGCACTCCCAAACGTTTCTTAATGCAGGATGAAACCAGACTTCCAAGAGCAACTTCTGATCCAATACAGGGTACAGGTCTGTGAGAGGAAGAACAAGCAGTTCGATTATGGTATAGTTTCACATGAGACACTTACATCATATCCGTGTCCCACCTGCCTTGCTTAGTTTTGATCTGGAGGATGTGAACGAAATTTATGTCCAATCCCACAGTACATTGCACAATCCCACAATGCAGTTCCCAGGTGTGCAGACTGCTTGCCAAGGCGGGTGTGGTCTTCACTGGCCATTGAGTAGATGGCAAAGGGTGTGAAATAGCTAGGAATGTTCCATCCACAACTTTAAAACCACACCCCTAAACATCCATCTTCCCCTGGATATTCAGCATTCTTTTCCTGTGCATCTTACCATTTTCCTTAGCTATTACATGGCTGAGACAATATGTGTTTACCTTTGCTTACAGGAGGGTGGAGGTCTCGAGTAAATTACTCTAGAAGAGCTCTTTGCACGTTGTCAATGAGAAAGTATATACTTGTGAGGAAAACATGAAAGATGTCACAGTGAGGAGGGGGGCAAGCTTGTTTTCTGCTGCTCTAGGTCACAGAGCAGGAAAAAGGGATTCCACCTAAACAACAGGGTTAACATCCCATTGATGAGAGCTGTTTGAATATGCTGCCTTGGAGTATGCTCTCTTGAGGCTTTTACTTATTTACTTATTTAGGTGATCCTTTGTAGCTCAAGGATGATGGTCTTCCAGATGTGGTGTCTTGGTGGTGGGTCCGTAGGTAGCTGTGGAGCCCTGTTCTTGATCTGCATGTTCTCCCGCAGTGAGGACATCGGTTTCCAGACAGAAGGCAGTCCTGGTCAGGGTTGGCATGACATGCCTTCCTCTTGGCATGTTTGCCCCTTTCGCTCTCTATTCATGTCTTTTCAAATTCTGCAGCACTGCTGGTCACAATTGACCTCCAGCGTTCAAGGGCCAGGGCTTCCCATTTCTCAGTGTCTATGCCACTGTTTTTTAGGTTGGATTTAAGCCCATCTTTAAATCTCTTTTTCTGTCCACCAACATTTTGTTTCCCATTCTTGAGTTTGGAGTAGAGTAACTGCTGTGGGAGATGGTGATCGGGCATTCAGATAATGTGGCCAGTCCAGCGGAGTTGATGGCAGAGGAGAATCACTTCAATGCTGGTGCTCTTTGCTTCTTACAGCACACTGACATTTGTCCCAAGAGATTTCCAGGATTTTTCAGAGGCAGCGCTGATGGAAACGTTCCAGGAATTGTGTATGACATCTGTAGACAGTCCATGTTTTGCAGGCATATAGCAGGTTGGGAGGACAATAGCTAAGAAATAATTTGTTAATAATATACACTAATAATATACATGAATATATAAAGGTAAAGGTTTCCCCTTGACATTAAGTCTGGCCATGCCTGAGCCTGTGGGGTGGTGCTCATCTCTATTTCTAAGTTGAAGAGCCGGTATTGTCCATGGACATCTCCAAGGTCATGTGGCTGTCATAATTGCATGGAGCACTGTTACCCTCCTGCAGAAGCAGTACCTATTGATCTATTCACATTTGCATGTTTTCGAACTGCTAGGTTGGCAGAAGCTGGGGCAAACAGCAAGAGCTCACCCCACTCCCCAGATTTGAACCACCAACTTTTTGGTCAGCAAGTTCAGCAGCTCAGTGGTTTAACCCACTGCGCCACTGGGTGTGTTTTATTTTTATGTACCATGTTTTAGACATGCTGGAAATATGTTGTTGATTTTGTATTTCTGGTGTGTTGACAAAATAAATTAATTAATTCAATTCATGCAGAACTATGCTATATCTTTTCTGTCATTATCCCCCCAAATCACCTGTTTGCTACAGGAGCCCTTCTTTAGCCATTCAGTGTTGGGTGAAAGCATGGGATCTCCAAGAAATATCTGGCTGTAAGCAAAGGCAGAACAGTGGTGGATGTCTTCATGCATGGAAAGTGCTTGTGGATGATATCATGGTTCTTGTCTGAGGAAATAGTTGGTTGTGGTGCAAGGTCAGTTGAGAATTTCAGCTCCATCAATGAACAAAAAAGGGGCCTAGCATAGTTATGTTGGACTTAGCTCTCCCAAGTCACTTACAGGATGTCAGCAATTAAAAAAAATCAAGTTCCTCTCATGAATTTATCAACAGAGAAACTCAAGACAAATTAGTGCCGGAGGCAGAATACCAAATAGTACCCAACCCTTTTGAATGGGCACCTGAAACCAGCCAAGTTATTTTGGCGCAGGAGTAAGCAATTCCCTCAAGCATCTTTCCCTGGCTAATTATTTTATCAATGCCAAAATATCTGTGCCAAATCCAACATTGCTTTCATGAAGAGCTGCTACTGGAGTCCTTTAAGGTTTCTTTTATGTTAAAATAGAATATCACAGCTATATTTTCGAATACTGCTAACAATTTTATTCCAGTCCATGTATAGGATCCCTTTAAAAGTGAGATAACTGTTCTATCCCATAGGTACAGAAAGCCTAAAACAGCCTTTCCGTACCTGGTCATTCAAAAGGCTTAGCAGCTGTATTTGTTCATCAAGCTACTGTTTGGTACCTGCTGTGCATTTTGTCAGATACACCTTGCTCAAGTCAGCACAATGTCTATCATGTTGATGTGGACACAAAGCAAACCGACACACTTGAAAGGTGTCAATTGGAATGTATGGAGCATTAGAACCCAGTCTTACTTTCACAAGCCTTTGTACCGATTTCTCCTATCTTTGAATTCTCCAATACTTAGCATGGGGAAGTTGGTAGCAATGCAACTGTAACATAGACCACAGAGTGAGTGTTTGACCAGAGTTGACTCGACACCCTTATTTACGCCACCCTTTGTTGTTCATTCACTCAGTCGTCTCCAACTCTTCATGACCTCATGGACCAGCCCATGCCAGAGCTCCCTGTCGGCCGTCACCACCCCCAGCTCCTTCAAGGTCAGTCCAGTTACTTCAAGGATGCCATCCACCCATCTTGCCCTTGGTCGGCCCCTCTTCCTTTTACCTTCCACTTTCCCCAGCATAATTGTCTTTTCTAAGCTTTGCTGTCTCCTCATGATGTGGCCAAAGTACTTCAACTTTGTCTCTAGTATCCTTCCCTCTAATGAGCAGCCGGGCTTTATTTCCTGGAGGATGGACTGGTTGGATCTTCTCGCAGTCCAAGGCCACCCTCATTTAATTTACCAGCTACATAATAGATGCTCATCTGGAGGAATGCAAAGGATTGGAGAAGAACTGAGAAATGTGAACAAATATAGTTTTGGGGAGACTATGTAATCTGGCTATGCTGCAAGCAGATTGATGCGATTCCTTTGAAGTCATGCTATAAATGTCAACATGGGACATACCAGTGTGTATATATGCTATATAGAACCATACAAGTTCTAGAGAAGACCATCTGTCCAAAACATTTGGCTAAGACAATTAGGGAATAGAACAGGTGAAGCAATAAAAGGCTGTTTATTTATTTGCTACATTTGTATACCGCCCCTCTCAGGGGGTGTGGTGGAGGCTCCTTCTTTGGAGGCTTTTAAACAGAGGCTGGATGGCCATCTGTCGGGAGTGCTTTGAATGCAATTTTCCTGCTTCTTGGCAGGGATTGAACTGGATGACCCATGGAGTCTTTTCCAACTATGATTCTATGATTCTATGATTTAGACCTCTTGAGCAAAAGCAACAGGAATAGCATTCAGCCGAGTTTCCACATCAAATGCCCATGAAAAGATCTCAAAGTCTTTTCAGGAATGCAATTCAGCAATTGTGCACCTTGAACATATTCCTGAGTGCTATAATTTATTGATTCAGTCAACAGTTTGTCCTGCATAGATAAGTTTCTACTCCTATTATTATGCAGTGTTTTCATTACCTCCAGCCTGTCAAACTTCAGGCGCATTAATCTTTGACAGCTTCAAAATGGCAAGAAGTGGGCGGCTGCTCTTGCTAACTCCATCCGACTTTAATTTCTCTCTGGAGTTTCTGTTTTGGAAGCCAAGGTAACACTAAGAAAGCATCATCTTCTAGGGCAGGGGGATAAAAGTATATTGATTCTTTCTCTAAGGTGTTTGGATCTTTTCATTTGTCTTACGCAGTGAAGGCTTCGTTCTCTCCCTCTCTTTTCCCCAACCTGCCCTGCAGCTGCCAAGAGAAATCCTATGATAGATCACTAAGCGGGTTTGAAGAACTATCTGTCTGCTTTTTATTATGTCATCCACTTCCCCATGTGCCAATAAATATGGCTGAAGTGCGGTTGCCTGGTAGGAAATTAACTGAGGATGTCATGTCAGTACATTTTATGACAGTTTGAAAGATAGCTTTAGCCTGGCAAGGAATACGGGGAAAGCTGGACACAAAAGAAGAGACAGTAATAGGAAGACTGGGGGAAAGGGATAGAAGTGCTAGAATTACTGTATTTTTCTATTCTAAGATGCACTTTTCTTTCCATATAAACACTGTTAAAACCTGGGTGTGTCTTAGAATCATAAGTGCCTTTTTATATACATAAATGAAGTTTTTTTTCCTGTTTGTAGTAGTGAAATTAGTGTGTGTCTTACAGTCAATGGCATCTTAGAATAGAAGAAATATAGTATTTAATCTGCAATAACCTGGAATTATTGATTGCGATATTAGTGGTGTCTTATGCAGGCATAAGTTCCTCTATGGAAGTCATTGAATGTGTCCAGAGTGGACGATTGGTACCTTTAGTTCTGGTTTGTGGGAACCAAGATGCACATGAGGGACATGTGGGCATGTTGATTTGTGTGTGTGTGTGTGTCAGGAGTGACTTGAGAAAATGGTGTGAGAGAATTGGCCGTCTGCAAGGACATTGCCCAGGGAATGCCCAGATGATTGATGTTTTACCATCCTGTGGGAGGCTTCTATCATGTCCCTGCATGAGAAGCTAGAACTTGACAGACGGGAGCTTACCTCGCTCCCCGGATTCGAACCACCAACATGTCAGTCGACCAGTCCTGCCGGCACAAGGGTTTAACACATTGTGCCACCGGAGAATCATAGAATCATAGTGTTGGAAGAGACCTCATGGGCCATCCAGTCCAACCCCCTGCCAAGAAGCAGGAAAATTGCATTCAAAGTACCCCCAACAGATGGCCATCCAGCCTCTGTTTAAAAGCTTCCAAAGAAGGAGCCTCCACCACACTCCGGGACAGGAAGACTCCAGCATGTTGATGAATCCAAACTATGGAATTAAAGCAATTTGACACTACATTAACTGGCTCAGTCCTATGAATTTCAAGTATTTGTTGTTTTGTGAGATATTTATTCTTCTTTGACAGAGAGCTATTGGGCCATAACAAACTACAAATCCCAGGATTCCATAGGATGGACTCATGGCAATTGAAGTGCTGTCAACCTGCTATAATTCTGCAGTATAGATAGTTTCCATGTTGGGTTATGTTTTATATTGCACATTTTGGTTTGTATTCAGTTCTGCAATATTGGCCTCAATCCATCAGCATATCACAAATATCAACATGCAGAGAGAGAGAGAGAGAGAGAGAGAGAGAGAGAGAGAGAGATTACTTGTACATCATCCTGACATTTTTAAAAATATATTTTATGAACAGTACATACATAATATATTTAATATACTTTGGATTGCTGTAAGTGTTTTGTTCTGTATGGTCATGTCCCAGAAGCATTCTCTCCTGATGTTATCTCACAACCTCTGAGGATGCCTATCATAGATGCAGGTGAAACTTCAGGAGAGAATGCTTCTGGAACATGGCCATACAGCCCAAAAAACTTACAGCAACCCAGTGATTCCGGACATGAAAACCTTCAACAACACATTAATATACTTTATTATACTCCGCTCTATTGTCCCAACCGATTACACATATATGGCAAACATGCAAAGCCAATTATACAATTACCAAAGAGAGACAGTACATAAACAGAGGTAAAGGCTTCCCATCTTTTTCCATCTTTGGCACCTAGAGGTTGCGCTCGACTCCAGCCATGGGGAGGAGCTGTTGCTCTATTTTCCATGTTAAGGAGCTTTGTTATCCATGGACACTTTCTTGTTTGAATTGCCAGCATGTCTTCATGGGCGCGTTTTTACCTCCCTGCCAAAGCTGTGCCTATTAATCTACTCTCATCACTGTTTTTGAACTGCTAGGTAAGCAGAAGCTAGGGCTGATAGTGGGAGCTCACCCCAACCCGTGGCTTGAACTGCCCAACTTTCTGGTCAGCAAGATTTTCTGCAGATGGAAAACCGAAGAGATTCCAACAACTGAGCATTGGTGTAGTAAAATAATAGACGTAATAGGCATGGACATTCTGACACAAAGAATATCTCAAAACTACTCGAAACCTCAAAGAACAGAATGGAACTCAGTAATAGAATTTATAAGGGAAAGAAACAAAGAGATATGTATAATGGACTTATATATATATATATATATATATATATATATATATATATATATAATATATATCACAATAATAAGGGGAAAAAATCCTAGGATTAATCAAATAAAGAAGGGGGCAAATCTCCGGAGCAAGCAGATAAAACATACGCTGAAGAAGATTATCAAATAAAAATAGTGAAATGAAGGAATATAATGTATTAAAGACCTTAAGCAACGTATGTAGAAGTTAAAAGATTTGAACCTTCCTGGGTGCACCTGGAAGTATCAGCACTCCCTACCTTTTTCGTTTTATCCTGCCCCGTACCCTCCGTTTCCCTTCCCCTTGCACCACCCACCCACCCACCCTCCCCTCTTTACCTATATCTACCCTCTTGTACCTGATCTGTTCGTTTATATGTAGATAGATGTATGTGGGTGTATTCTGTACTGGTTTCAGATTTTATATGTATGTGTATGTAAAATAAAACTTTTCATTAAAAAAAAGATTTTCTGCAGCTGGTGGTTTAACCCACTTGTGCTAACCATGGCCCCAGTGACATGATGGTCATTAAGTATGCTTGAATCATCACACAATTAATGCCAAGCAAAATGTTTTTAGAGGTCCAGATAATAGAATTTGGATCTTCTACAGTTGGTTTCCCTACAGTAAAAAAGTTATATCAATGTGTGTTTTTTTAAGGAAATGTTTTAGTGGCACTTTTTTCCCAGGTGGAATCTGAGCAGCAACTTCCATTAAAAGAAGCCTAGATAAATGTCCCAGTTTGAAGTTCTGAGTGCATTATCCCAGGTTATGGTGATATTAATCAAACTAATAGTATCTGGTTATCTGGAGAAATCAATAACTTCCAGTGGTGCACAATCCCACAATTAATGGATAGTGTCACTATCTCTGAGCCCTTTGTAGCTGTGATGTGAATGATTTGGCCATTCTTCCTCTCACCACATCTACTACTTGTAGAAATTGGTACAAAGGGCTTTTTGCAGTCTTTCTTGGGGGAGTAAATTCGTTACATTAATGTACCTCTTGCTTTCAGGATGGCATTGTTATGTGTGAAATATGGTGAAAGTTCCTAAATTAGGGATAAAACTTTTCATATTTGTCATTCTTGTGTCCAAGAACAAATAATTTGAAATGTTTTGTCCCTGTAGGTTTTGCACATTCATTGATGATTTTTCACACCTCTGTATCTTTTTCTTATGAGAGATAGAAGAAAAAGACTTGCATTAAAATGTGCATTTGTACAAACTACACTGTTTCCTGTACAAATGATGCAGAGAGACCCAAAAATTGGGTGGGAGCAGGGGAGGACTGGACAAAATGTTGTATTATGAGATTTTTTTATGGTGTCAGAAGTAGCTTGAGAAACTGCAAGTCGCTTCTGGTGTGAGAAAATTGGCCATCTGCAGAGGGGGCACCCGGGTGTGTTACCATCCTGTGGGAGGCTTTTCTCATGTCCCCACATGGGAAGCTGGAGCTGAGAGATGGGAGCTCACCCTGTCTTATGGATTCGAACTTCCAACCTTCAGGTCAGCAGTTCAGCAAGCACAAGGGTTTAACCCATTGCGGCAATGCAGCTCCGTATTATGACGATGGAGCTATGTTCATACTTACATCTGATGATGTCAAAAGTGCATATGATTATATTATAATTACATCTGATGATGCCATGCCCTTCAAACATGGAAGTGACCTGGCTGAAGTGTTTCTGGGTAAAACAGACTGTTTTCCTGGGAATTCACATGTCCAATATTTTCTCAGTCACAGGGCACATTGAGAACAGGCAGCCAGAGAGACCTCTTGGGATCCTGACAAAACTGCTTGTCTCAATGCTCCATGTGACCAAGAGAGACCCACAGATGTCATTTCATAGAGCCCTGATGTGCAATGCCTTGGAAACACTTCAGCTGAAACACTGCCAGGCTAAAAAAGGTGAATTTGAGGGGCTCACTTAGTCGGTCACAACCATATAAATCCCTGGCATTTATAAGACTGTAGGTCCAGCCAGCTATTTTGTAGCTACTGAGCTGGATGCCAGTCTTTAGATGGTTGATCATTTCCTTGACAGAACTTCTTGATTTGTTGATTTTTCATCCAAGAAAAGAAAATCAGTATTTTTCATAGAGTAGCCAAAATACCTGAAATGAAGTCACAAAATTATAAAGTTGGAAGATACCTCGGTAGTGCAGTGAATTAAACCGCTAGCTGCAGAAAATCTGCTGACCGTAGGGTTGGCAGTTCGAAGTCGTGAGTCAGGGTGAGCACCCGCTGTTAGTCCTAACTTGCGTGAAGTTAGATCAATAGGTACCGTCATGGTGGGAAGGTAAAAGGGCACCTCATGCAGACATGCCGGCAACAGATTGGAAATATCTATGGACAACAGCCTCCTCAGCAGCGAAAAATGGAATAAGAGCACCTCCCCAGGGCCAGAATTAAGTATTGCCTCCAGATGCCGAAGAGGGTCTGTGTCTTCTGTGTCATTGTGTTCACTGTGTAAAAGGCATCGAATGTTTGCCTTATATGTGTACTGTAATCTGCTCTGAGTCCCTCCGGAAAGATAAAGCAGGATATAAATAAAGTGTATTATTATTATTATTATTATTATTATTATTATTATTATTATTACCATCACCAGGGCCATCCAGTTCAGCCCCCTGGAACACACAGTCAAAGCACTCCTGATCTTAGATGGCAGACCACCAATGCATACTAGCTGCTTCAGGATTTATTTCACAGGAAGAAACTGTCAAAAACAACCTCTGAGTATTCCTTGTTCTAGAAAACCTTAAGAAATCCATGGGGTGCCATAGTTGCCACATGACTTGAAGGCAGGTGGCAACTATGCAATCAGCATGGGTTCAATATCCAGGTAAAGGCTATCCCCTGACATTAAGTCCAATCATGTCTGACTCTGGGGTGTGGTGCTCATCTCCATTTCTAAGCAGAAGAGCTGGAGTTGTCCATAGACACCTCCAAGGTCATGTGGCCAGCATGACTGCATGGAGCGCTGTTACCCTATCTATCTATCTATCTATCTATCATCTATCTATCCAAAACAAACTTTGATTTGACCTTTTTGTATAAGGGACAAATATTTAAACATGGCTATTATATTCTTTTTTTAACCGTCTCCTCTCCAGACTACACATATCCAATTCCCTAAACCACTACTCACAGGGTTTGTCTTCCAGACCTTTGCCCATTTTGGTCACCCTCCTCTGGATATATTCCAGCTTGTCATATTGCAGCTTGTGTTGAATTGCACTGTTGAATGTCTTTTCCAAGACAGCAAATGTGCAGACGAGCACACATCCACATTGCAGCGTGCATCCTTACGCAATGCTCCGTCATGCACACCTTCTGCAGACTTCAACTGAAGGAAGACCTTCCACAGACTTCCAAAAGAATGTAGAACTTGGACAAAAATGTCTGTCTCCTTCTGTAGGCAACTTAGACTAATAGGATTTGCTGCATAATCTTTGTCTATCCTCAAAGCTTCATTTCAACGGCAAGCAGCAAGCGGAACACACAGAAGTCCAATCCAGTCTCCAATAAGAAAATTAATATGTTTCATTAATTCCTTCCAGAAAGGATTAATAGCTGGGCAGGACTACAACATATGGGTTAGATTTCCTCAATATTCATAGGCTGTCCACCATCTGTTGTGTGGCAGTATGTTTAGTGTCTAGTGTCTCATAAAAATGCAAGGAATTTTTCCGATCATTATTATTATTTATTATTTATTTATTAACTTTATTTGTACCCCGCTAGCATCTCCCGGAGGACTCGATGCGGCTTACACAGGCCGAAGCCTCAAAACACAGTACAGTAAAACGTAACATCACAATAACAGCAAATCAAAACAATAAACAAAATAACATAACTCCACAATAACTAAGCAAATCAGATAATAAGCAAAAATAACGACAATGACAGTACATCAAGACCTTATTAAAACTGGTTCGGCCGGCGCACTGGGGTACAAGGGTTAAAAGTGCTGAAATGGCAGGAGGCACGTAAGATTAAAAGTGTGGTGTGCAGCGACAGTTAGTTATGCTAAAGTGCTACTAGGACTTGGGGTGGGGGTTCCTAGTCTGGGAAGGCACAACGGAACAGCCAAGTTTTTAAATTCCTTCTGAAAACGGCCAGAGTGGGGGCCTGTCTGAGATCCTTTGGGAGGGCGTTCCAGAGTCGGGGGGCCGCCACAGAAAAGGCCCTGTCCCGTGTCCCCACCAAACGCGCTTGTGACGTGGGTGGGATCACGAGCAGAGCCTCTCCAGATGACCGTAACGAGCGTGTGGGTTCGTAGGTAGTGATGCGGTCATGCAGGTAGGGTGGTCCCGAACCGTTTAGGGCTTTGTAGGTAAGCACCTGCACCTTGAATTGGGCTCGGAAAATAAATGCAGTTATGGCTCCAAGGATGTGTTCTGATATCTGATGTCTTTTTCTCCCTTTCAGCAAATTTGAAGGCCCTGATCAGGATCCCATTGGTATTTGTGTATGTTCCCATATGGAATCAGTTGAGCATTTCTGTATATATTCAGTTCAAGGATACAAAACTATGGTTGTGTATATGGTGCTATTGTGCATGGATGTACATTATGTGCACAATTTGGTTAGGCATTCCATTCCACATTTGCTTTCTTGGTTCAGTTGAACAGTGTTGTCATTCATCACCACGAGATGCAGAGCCAACATTCAGAAATGGGGCTACAAAGTGGAATCCACGACATGCGAGTGTGGAGAAGTGCAAACTACTGACCACCTGCTGCAATGCAACCTGAGCCCCGCCACATGCACAATGGAGGACCTTCTTGCAGCAACACCAGAGGCACTCCAAGTGGCCAGATACTGGTCAAAGGACATTTACTCAACTACCAAGCTTGCAAACTCTGTGTCTTTTGTATGTTTGTTTGTTTGTTCTGTCAAAAATGTAATACAACAGTTCGGTTGCCTGACACGATAAATCAAATAAAGGTAAATCAAATTAAGGGTAACTCCACATGTGGAGATTTATATTGACTCATAGAGTTGGAAGAGACCCAAGGGCCATCCAGTCCAATCCCCTGCTGTGCACAATGAAAGCACTCCTGACAGATGTCCATCCAACCTCTGTTTAAAAATTCCCAAAGAATGATGCTCTATCACTCTGCAAGGCAGCATTTTCTGTTACTGAACCATTCTTACCATCAGGATGTTCTTTGTTATGTTTTGATGGAATCTCTCTTCCAGCAATTTGAATTCATTGCTCCATTTCCAAGTCTCTAGAGCAGCAGACTGTAATTTGCAACCCCAATGTAAGATCTCAGACAGTGATTCACCTGCTGTATGATAACATAGGTGGTTATACTTTTATGGCCATGGGGGACTGTCCATATTTGGGTTGCTGAAACAAAGTTGAACATGTGCAAGTCATACCACTATTTATTTATTTATTGTGTCAGAAGCAAATTGAGAATGCAGTTATAAAAAAACCCACAAAGTTAGAAACTTGTCATTATGCTAAGTTTCCTTTGACCAAAAGTTGGCCACTTGAAGTGCCTCACTATAAGAAGGTTCTCCTTTATTTATGTGGCAGGGCTCAGACTGCATTGTAGTAGGTGGTCTGTGGTTTGCTCTTCTCTACACTCACATGTCATGGACTCCACTTTATAGTCCATTTCTTAAGATTGGCTCTGCATCTCATGGTAGCAGAGCGCAGTCTGTTCATCACCTTCAGGTCACCCAGTCTTCTGTGTGCCCAGAAGGGGGTTTCTCATTCAATATCAGCCACTGATTGAGGTTCTGGGTTTTAGCCTGTCACTTTTGGACTCTCTGTACATGGCACATGCAGATGTGCCTTGGGCACTGCAAGAAGACATTTCTCATTTCTTTACACATTCAGTTTCATGGTGTTCCAGTTTGCCAATGCATAGCCATCACATAACTCTGGGAGTGTAACATTACCCTTGATTTAGGATCTCATACACCCAGCACAAGATCTGTTCTCCCTTTTATTTATGTGCCTCTGTTTGGATTTAAAAGTGGAGGCCAAAGGAAGAGTGAAGCTGGGGTTCAGCAGTCCAGACAGTTCTGGTTGGCTTTGATTGATGGGAAATAAACTCTCCATCCAGCTCCTCCGGTGACTCCTTCACTGCCAACAAGACTCTCACACCTGGATCCTGACAGCCTCTGAGAAAGTGGGAAACTCCAGAGGGGAACATAGCATTTCTGGCATGTTGATTTCCCCCCTCCTGCATACAAATAGTTTGAGCAAATAGCGGGAGAGAAAAGGGAAGGGGAGATGGCATCAATAATAGTGACATTTAATATTGCTCTTTCCCTTAAAAAGGCAGCACATGGGGTCCTTGGCAGCAGTGTTTTCCACACTCTGGACCTGAAATTCCATAAAATGAAAATACAGTCCACCGAAATGTGATTTGTAGAGAATGGCAGCAGTTTGGAATCCAACTCTGAATACAGTATAATAAGCTTGCAAATATCACCACCCAGCAGAACTTGTCTGAACAATGGGTTGGCTCCTGTATGGACAGAATGCTGGACCCTATTTGATAACTTTCAATTGGTAATACACATTTGGCTAAACAAATAAGGGTTGTTCCAAGGACAGAAGAGATTATTTAAGTTGGCCCTACACATTGGCGGGTTTGGTTTTTGAGGATTCGAGGATTCCTGGATTTGATTACAATGTTCTCTCTAGGAATTTCTTGATTCTCCAGTGTGGTTCTATGGAAGGTGATCATACAGTCATGAAAAGGAAAATGGGTTCGCTAGGAACTAAAAAGACCAATATCCACTAATCATACAGTAACGCCAGAAGATGCAGAGATTCCTATTGGGAATATCTTTCTCCATTCCTCCAGTATGATTCTATGGCCAATTTCTGGGGGAAGTTGACTGTAGGCTTGTGCTAGAGAACCAAGAGATTCCTAGAGAGTGTTTTCACTTTTATCAGGATCCAGTGCCCCTAACCACAGTGAATGTGGAAGGCTGACTGTAACTTTTTTAAAAAAAAAAAAAACAACCTGAAGACATACACCTAGGGCATTCAAATGAGGCTTGGCCAATTGAAGCAGGAGGGGCAGTGATAAGAGGTATAGAGAAAAGGTTGAAGGAGATGAGCATGTTCAGCTTGATCAATTGAAGGCTGAGGGATGACATATGTGAAGGAAGTCTTGCTCTGCCTTTTCCTCTCCTCTGCTTTAGTTCCCCTGTTTATAGGCCTTCCCAATACTGTAGATAACTTCTTTGGTATTAGTTTTTGGGTGGAGCTTAAAATCCCCCCAGAGGCCAATCTTAGTTGGTCTATTCCTTTTCCTGTATAGAACTCTCTTGCTGGACTCCTCTCTCTTTTCTACAGAGCTACTGTGATTTAGGCTTGGGATTGTCTGGTAATTCTAGGCCCAAGCAATTCAAACAGGCATTCTTAACTGCTGCATTTAGCAGTATTATTATACCAACAGTCCAAAGGACAACATAAACTTTTGGCCAGCCTAAGCTTCACAGGAGAGAAGATTAAGACAGTTTGTAAGCAACAATTTATAATCCATCACTTTATATCAGAGGCAACAAGCTTTCAAAGATTCCAGAAAGATGACTATACCCAGCAAGATCTCCTTTTGTAATGTATTGTTTTAAGTTACCTTATGATAGTCCTGAGTGTAGTTAACTCTTTATTCATCTTGTTTCAGTAAACTCATTTTGGTTATTTTTTCACCTTGCCTCAAAGTGCCTCTGTCTGCTAAGGGTCTTAATCTTTACAGCAGGTATCAGATAGCCCCCGAGTAAAGCCAGACTATATAGTTTTCCCCAAAGTGTCATCACAACTTGAATGCACCCTTTAAATCAGGCATGGGCAAACGTCTGCCCTCCAGGTGTTTTGGACTTTATCTCCTACAATTCCTAACAGCCGGCTGTTAGGAATTGTGAGAGTTGAAGTCCAAAACACCTGGAAGACCGAAGTTTGCTCATGTCTGATAAATACTTCCAGGCCTGTTGCAAAAAGGAGGAGAATCTGTCCTCTGCTGCCACAGAGGATGGGACCAGGTTGAATGGTTTGAAGTTAGAGGGATCTTCTTGAGAGTAAGAGCAATTTGACAATTGATGCAATTGCTTAAAGATGTTATAGGGTCTCCTTCTCTGGATGTCTTCAAAAAGAGGCCGGACAAGTACCTGCTGGCCATGCTTTGGTTGGAAATCCTCCATTGAGCAGCCCCTTCAAACTATATCATTCTATGATTCACTATTATTCACTCCCAGGAGGTTGGACTTGACAATCCATGAGGACCAAGATTTATTGGAAGACCCCAGTTTTAAAACCTTGTGTCTAACAGCAACCAGACGCAGAGCCTTCACAGTAGTGGCACCATCGCTATGGAACACTCTGCCACCAGAAGTAAGTGCCTTGCGGGATTTATCAGCTTTCCGTAGGGCTTGTAAGACATATTTGCTTCGACAGGCTTTTGATCTTTGATATGTTGTTTAATTTGTGTTAGATTTTAGTTTGTTCTTGTAAGCTGCTCTGAGCCCTAGGTGAGTGGCGGCACATAAGTTTGAAATATAAATAAATATAAATAAAATATGAGAACTATATCATTCTATTATTCATGTGCCTCTAAAGCAGGCCTCCAGATGTTTGGGACTCCAACTCCCAGGAGGTTGGACTTGACGACCCATGAGGCCTATGAGAACTATATCATTCTCTGATTCATTTGCCTCTAAAGCAGGCCTCCAGATATTTGGGACTCGGAAGCTCTAGCCAGCTGGTCTAATGGTCAAGGATTCTAGGAGCTAAAGTCCAAAACACCCGGAGGGCCACAGGTTGTGCAGACCTGCTTTAATGTACACTTTTGTCAAACACAATTGAAGAGGCTATAGAAGTCTCATACAATCCCATTCCTAATGAGGTTTTTGAGCTTAGACAAAGAAGTGGGCCACTGCAGTGATAGTGGTGGACTTTCTGAACTCTCCGATACCTGCAGATAAGTTATTGTAGACCGGTTGTGATGGCTTTTGCAGATACAACAAGGAGACTGGTTAAAATTACACCCCCATTTAGTATCCCACAGGGAAACCTTTTTAGAGTGGAATGAATTTGGGGCTGTTTTGATCGAAGCAGCTCTTAAGCAGCCGGGATGGATTCTATTAAGGAACCAACGTCTGTTGGGAGGGGGGCATTCTTCTGCACCTTGGGAAGTTTTGTCGAATTAAACTCCCGAGGCAGGGGAGCTTCAAAGGAAAATGGCCTTGCTGTTTGATCAAAGGGAATTAACAATGAGGCGTGCTCTCTTTTCCCGAGAGGAGGAAAAAAAAATATCCCCCACTACTTTTAGTTTCATAATTTCATTCTTTTGTGTGACTAGGAAAGGAAATCAGAGGGGGAGAATATTGTGTGCAGCCCCGAGATCCGTTTCAGATCTAAATTGGTTGTGCACCTGTTTTTTAATAACTGCCTCTGTATCTATTCTGAACGTATCTCCTTTTTTAAAAAAAATACATACAAATGGTGTTTTGAAATACACATATATCCATGAATTTACTTCCAAAAATATATCTTTATAATTTACTCCCTAAGGACCATAATTGTCTAATATATTTTACCCTAAAACATGTATTTTATAGGCATTTTGTTACTTTTTAAAAACTGCTGCTACCATTGGAAATGTGAAAACTTGGATAATGAGAGTCTCATATACATGTTAGTTCAGGAAGGGCTGTACTTAACTGAGTAGCTGGTGTAGAATACTGGTCAACAGTTTTAATTTGTTTTTATTTATTTATTATTATCATTGTTATTGTTGATTTATTTGTTATTCACCTTTCCTTGTGGTTTGAGGTGGGGTACCACATAATTAAAACAGTCAGACAAAACATAACACTATTACAATGCATATACCAAAATACACATAATAAAGATAAACTCCAACCACAATAAAATGCAGATTAAATTTCACCATATAAAATTGACTGGATAGGCCTTTTGGAAGAGATAGGCCCATCAGTTCTGTCTTAAATGCTGAAAACTTGTTTACCTATCAGATCTCTTCAGGCAGGTCGTTCCACAGTCTTGGGGTGGCTGATGAAAAGGTCCTCTGCTTCATGGTTGCAAGTCGAGTTCTGGCTGGTTGGAGTAACCACTCCCCCAGAGGACCTCAGTGTAAGGGAAAAGGTGATCCTGTAGGTAACCTGGACCCAAACCACGTAGGGCTTTAAAAGTCAAAACCAACACTTTGTACTTTGCCCAGAAACGAATTGGCAGCCAGTGAAGTGATTTAAGTATGGGTGTACTACGGTTTACTCCTGGATGTTCCCACAACCAATCTGGCTGCCATATTTTGAACCAACTGGAGTTTCCAAACTTGGTAAACAGAATTATAGAATCAAAGAGTTGGAAGAGACCTCGTGGGCCATCCAGTCCAACCCCTGCCAAGAAGCAGGAAAGTTGCATTCAAAGCACCCCCGACAGATGGCCATCCATACAAAGGTAGTCCAATATACAGCAGAATACCAAAGTTAACAGTCTGTGCACTACCATCTTTAGATTCTCTGATTCCAGGAAAGGGTGCAGCTGGAGCATCAGCCAAAGGGTGAAGCTGGAGCATCATCCTGACGGAAAGGGTGCAGCTGGAGCATCATCCTGACGGTCATGTCTACTTGGAGAGATGGATTCAGGATCCCTCCCAAGCTGCGAACACAGTCTTTTAGGAAAAGTGTAACCCTATCCAGAACTGGTTGACTAGCCTCCATCTCCAAGTTAGGATCTTTAATGACAAGCACCTCTGTTTTGTCTGGATTGTTTCATTTTTCCCCTCTCCATCCAGCCCATGACCTCCTCCTGGCCTTCATTTCAGCTGGAAGACCTTCAGAGGAGTCTGTGGGCCACACAGTAGTTTTAGGGGACTATATACCAGCCTGAGGCTTTGGGCTACATGATTCCCATCCCTTTATTGGGTTGTGATGGGATATTTGGCATCCTGGCCTTATAGGACAGTAAAGAGAGATGCTGTTAGCCAATTAGTCTATATTGATCAGATCACCCTTAAAAGCTCTTATCACCCAGGAAAAAGGAACAGACGATGCACGCATGGCCACATGTGCTCATGTCAATGCAGCTAGAAAACCCTTCTCTCTGAAAAAGTCAGATATTTTTAGTTCAGTAGTGTTGTGTGTCAGACTTTTTAGTTCAAAAGGATGGGCATTTCCTGCATTATGGATTAAAAATCAAAGCCCTTCACCAAGGCTGACTCTCTTTGCTTAGTCACCCATACATAACTGACTCCCAATCATCTCCCATTGATGTTTTGTTGCATGGGAAGGTTTTTTTTTTTTTTTTTTTGGTTATGACTAATTGAATTAGCAATTGATTTGTATAATGCGACCTTCTTGAAAGATGAAGACATAATCAGTTACCCACTGGGGATTTGGATCACTCAAACCCACAGAGAACATAGACAGAAACAGTACACAAAGTACTCTCAATTTGCTTGCATGACTCTTCAGTTGAGCAAGGCTGAACAAAAATAAATCACAGGGGAATTTCTTTCATGTATGTGTGGCAGAGAGACATCTCCAGAAATATCAAAAATTTATTCCTCTTAGTGGGAAACCACTTGGATTCAAACTGCAGATTTCCCCTATATATTAGGGAAAAGATTTGGATGGTAAGAGCGATTCAACAGCAGGATATGCTGCTGCTTCCAAGTGTGGAAGAGTCTCCTTGGAAGTTTTTAAATAGAGGGTGAATGGCCATCTATCAGGAGTGCTTTGATTGTGAGTTCCTGCATGGCAGAATCAGGTTGGACAAGATGGCCCTTGTGGTCTTTTCCAACTCTATGATTTGATGATGCATTCATTTTTCTGAGGTTAACCTACTCATTTTGGTTTCCCTCTCTCCATTGCCTGCCCTTGTCCCAAAGAACTTCTCGACACTGGCAAATCTGATTGACTGTGTTGCCTTATGACCTCATAGAGTTCCTTACGTGATCCTTGATGGAGTAACTATTAGGAGAGGTCTGTTCAAATGCCATTTCTTCCACAAGAGATGATACCCCAGGGAATGTGTAAACTGTGCTCTATTCCTGCCTCCTGAAACCTGACCTCTAAAGCAGAGTAAATGATCACACCACACTGTTAAATTGCTGTTATTCCACTTTAACTGCTATGGCTGCCTCCTGTGGAATCCTAGGCTTTGCAGGCTAGGGAGCGCTCTTTAAAATTCTCAGCCAAAATCCTCCTGGGACCCATTAAACTACAAACATCAGAATTCCAAGGAGGCAGCCATAGCACTTGAAGTAGAAAAAACAGTGCCTTAGCAGTGTGATACTTTCCAGTGAATGCAAATCTCATGTTCTTTGTTAGAAGCCTGGTCATTGCTGTCCAGGCATCGCTGGATTGCATAACCAATGGTGAAATCTGATGAGAGCTGCAGTCTGTTGGAACCCAAGCCACCTAATGTTGTAGTAGGATGGCACAATCATGGGCATTCAACGCTTCAAACCACAACTACATTGTGTAACACATCAGCGCTGTCTCCGAAAAATTCTGAAAATCTCTTGGGAAGATAAGTGGACAAATGTCAGCATGCTGGAAGAAGCAAACACCACCAGTATTGAAGCGATGGTGCTCCACCATCAACTCCGCTGGACTGGCCATGTTGTTCGGATGCCTGACCACGGAATGTTGGAGGACAGGAAAAGAGATTTAAAGATGGACTCAAAGCCAACCTTAAAAACTTTGGCGTAGACATCAAGAACTGGGAAGCCCTGGCTCTTGAGTGCTCTAACTGGAGGTCAGCTGTGACTAGCAGTGCTGCAAAATTCAAAGAGGCACAAGTGGAAGGTGAAAGAGAGAAACGTGCCAAGAGGAAGTCGCATCAAGCCAACCCCGAGCGGGACCGCCTTCCACCTGCAAACCAATGCCCTCACTGTGGGAAAAGATGCAGGTGAAGAATAGGGCTCCACAGTTACCTACAGACCCACCGCCAGAACACCGACCTTGGAGGACCATCATCCTCGGACTACGAGGGATCACCTAAGTAAGTAAGTAAGTAAGTGTGTAACACATGCCAATGACTAGGTGTCATTGTGCAATGTACAATACATGATTTATTTATTTATTTGTCATGTCAGAAGTGAACCGAGGGTACAGTTGTAATGTATTTAAAAACTCAAATAAAGTTAAACAACTTGACATTATATTGAATGTCATCTGTCCACTAACTGGCCACTTGGAGTGCCTCTGGTGTTGCTATGAGAAGGTCCTCCATTATGCATGTGATAGGACTCAGACTGCATTGTAATAGATGGTCTGTGGTTTACTCTTCTCCACACCTGAATGTGGCCTACCACTCTGCTTTGTGGCCCCATTTCTTAAAGTTGGCTCTGCATCTCATGGTGCCAGATTGCAGTCTGTTCAGTGCCTTCCAAGTCGCCCAGTCTTCTGTGTACACTGCCCAGGAGGGAGTCTCTCATTTGGTATCAGCCATGGCTGGAGGTTCTGGGTTTTAGCCTGCCACTTTTGGACTCTTGCTTGCTGAGGTGTTCCTGCAAGTATCTCTGTAGACCTTAGAAAACTATTTCTTGATTTAAGGCATTGGCGTGCTGGCTGATATCCGAATAGGGGGTGGGCCAGAGATGTCACTGCCTTGGTTCTTTCATTACTGGCTCCTACTTCCCGGCGTATGTCAGGTGGTGCAATACCGATTAAACAGCATTTCTCCAGTGGTGTGGGGTATAGACATCCTGTGATAATGTGCACCTAAAGCTTTGGAGAGCTTTTGCTCAACCATCAACAATACATGATATACAACCCTAATGCAAAGTATAGAATGTATGATCACAACGCACAATTCAAAATATTGGGCACACAACCACAATACACAGTGCAAAGTCTAGGATATGCAATGACAATGCACAAGGCATAACCACAGTACAAAGCATAGACTGCACAACTGCAATGTATAATATGGTGTACACAACCACAACATGTAGTGCATAATGCACAACTTACAAAAACAAGGCACATTCTTCTGTGTTTCTGGAGGCTTTTAAGCTGAGGTTGCGTAGCCACCTGTCCGGAGTGCTTAGATTGGGTTGGACTGGATGAACCTTGTGGTTTCTTCCAATTTTATGATTCTAGGTAAAGGAAAGACTTAGAATAAAGCCTGCATTATCAAGGTGATCATCTGAAAGCCTTCTGGACTGCAGGGCCCTGGGTTTTTGGGGTCAAGATCCAAACTTAGTGGCACCTTTGGATGGAGTGAATTTTTCAAAGAATGCAGCACACTTCTGCTAGTCATCACGGTCCCATATCACAGGGACAATGTGACTGCTAGAGATGTAGACCTAATGTAAGGGCTGTAGTTCAGGATGTGGAGGCTAGAGGGCAATCATGCCTCAGGTAGGTAAGCACTTTCCTGAAGGTCACCATAAAGATGTATCAAGCCGCTTGAGCGGATTGGCTGCCTACACTGCCGAGTTCTGCCTCTGGGGAGGCAAAGATTTGCAGTCAGTTTGAAGCAAAGTCGGGGTCTGAATTTTCCAGGGAGTTTGTTGCTGATGCCTGCATATACAGGGGCATACAAACAAGATAGGCCAAGGAAACTGCTGCTAATAGCACTTAGATATTTCCAATATTAAGACAGCAGACAAAAGAACATCATAGACATTATGTTCATGATGAGTGTATGTGAAATGGAGGTCGTATTTCATAATTGTGAGAGTTGCATATAGTAATGCTAGTGAAATGTGTTGCAAAACCCAATCTTACTTGTTCCAAACAGGTGGCATAAACCAGTCACGGTCAATATTTGGTTTTTATATGAATTTGTATTATGATATTAGATGTTTTTAATTGATATGTATGTATGTATATATGTTTATGGCATCTAATTGTTGCCAATTTGTACACTGCCCTGAGTCACCTTCGGGTTGAAAATTAGAATGGGGGACGCCTGGCTCGAGAGCAGTACGTGTGAAAAAGATCTTGGAGTCCTCGTGGACAACAAGTTAAACATGAGCCAACAATGTGATGTGGCGGCAAAAAAAGCCAATGGGATTTTGGCCTGCATCAATAGGAGCATAGTGTCTAGATCTAGGGAAGTAATGCTACCCCTCTATTCTGCTCTGGTTAGACCACACCTGGAATATTGTGTCCAATTCTGGGCACCACAATTCAAGAGAGATATTGACAAGCTGGAATGTGTCCAAAGGAGGGCGACTCAAATGATCAAGGGTCTGGAGAACAAGCCCTATGAGGAGCGGCTTAAGGAGCTGGGCATGTTTAGCCTAAAGAAGAGAAGGCTGAGAGGAGATATGATGGCCATGTATAAATATGTGAGAGGAAGCCACAGGGAGGAGGGAACAAGCTTGTTTTCTGCTTCCTTGGAGACTAGGACGCGGAACAATGGCTTCAAATCACAAGAGAGGAGATTCCATCTGAACATGAGGAAGAACTTCCTGACTGTGAGAGCCATTCAGCAGTGGAACTCTCTGCCCCAGAGCGTGGTGGAGGCTCCTTCTTTGGAAGCTTTTAAACAGAGGCTGGATGGCCATCTGTCAGGGGTGATCTGAATGCAATATTCCTGCTTCTTGGCAGGGTGTTGGACTGGATGGCCCATGAGGTCTCTTCCAACTCTTTGATTCTATCATACTATGATTCTATGAAAAGAGCGCGATTAAAATACTGCAAATAAATAAATAAATAAATAAATACCTATTTATCTTCTGTAATTTTTCACCTGCTTTTAAAATGTCCCAGTTTCTTCTTCTCCTCAGTTTACTTCAGGGCCCCTCCACACAGCCATATAATCCAGAATATCAAATCAGAAAATCCCACAAACTCAGTTGCTGCAAACTGAGTTCAATGGGCAACAGTAGTTTGCCCCCAATTAATGAGATAGGGAAAAGGGGAGGAAGGTGACATAACCTTACCCTTCACAGTAGGGTCAGGCAAAAGCAAACTGTTGTAGCATCTCCTACCTTGTTTGTTCTTGCTCATTAATAACTTTGACTTCACTCTGAACTTTATTGCACAAAGTTGCTATTCCACAGTATACAAGCTATGATATAGACGGGCACCTTCAACTTGCTCCTTTCTTCATTCATGCAAGTGTGCTGATTTGCCAATCCGTCATCCCATAATGGCACTTCTGCATACCATTGCAACCTCACCTTACTGCATTTCTGCTGCTCAGTAATTTTTTTAGCCATTTCCCATTCAGCAACAAATAATGATAAAAAGGCAAGTGTAATGCAAACCAGACAGCTTGAGAATAGTGAGCGGAGAGGAGGAGAATCCCAACCTTGGACATCACTTTGCTGCTTGTGTGCTGGCACAGAAGTGGAATGGACCCATCGCTTAAGGTAGGTTATGGGAAAATTGTGGAATTGACAGATTTTTCCCATCAATAGCGATGTGTGTGTTTTGCCTTTGGAAAATCCTGCAAATATACTAGGAAAACAGGCAGACAAATGTCAACATTCTGGAAGAAGCAAAGAACACTAGCACTGAAACAATAATTTTCAGCTGACAACTTCACTGTACTGGCCACATTGTCCAAATGTCTGATCACCACAAGCCAGTTACTTTATTTTAGGCTTAAGAACAGAAAACAGAATGTCAGTGGACAGCAAAAGAAATTTAAAGATAGACTTAAAGCTAACAGAAAGAAATGTGATAGAAATATCAAGAACTGGGAAGCACCTGGCTTTTGAGTCTTGTAACTGGAGGTCAGTTGTTACCAATGGTGCTATTTGATTTCAAAGAAGCATAAAAAGAGGACAAAAGGAAGAGATGTGCCAAGAAGAAGGTGTGTCCAGCAAACCGTTGTCATGACCACTTTCCATCTGGAAATTTATGTTTTCAATATGAAAGACCATGTGGATCCAGAAAAGACCTTAACAGGTCTACCACCAAGACTCTAACTTTGAAAGACAATCATATTCGGCCACAAGTGATGATCTATGAAGTATGTGCTAATAGTGTGGAAGAGGCAGATTTGGGCCGGGCTTAGCACAGCTGTTTAAACGGCCAGCTACAGAAAATCTTGCCGATCAAAAGGTTGGCAGTTCAAGCCTGGGTTGGGAGTGAGCTTCCACTGTCAGCCCAGCTTCTGCTTACCTAGCAGTTCGAAAACAGCAATGTGAGTAGATAAATAGGTCCCGCTCTAGCGGGGAGGTAATAAAAGGTGCCCATAAGAACACACCAGCAATTTGATTGAGAACTCATCTACAGACAACAAAAAGCTCCTTGGTATGGAAGATGGAGTGATAGCACTGCCCAGTGGCTGGAAGCAAACACAGCCTTCAGATGCCAGAGATGGGAAAAGATGGGAAAAGCATATACCTCTGTTTGTGTACTGTCTATCTTTTGTTAATTATATAATGACATTGAATGTTTGCCATATATGTGTTCTGTAATCTGCCCTGAGTCCTTTTGGGGAGATAGAGTAGAATATAAATAAAGTATATATTATTATTAGTAGTAGTTTGTTATTATTGTTTTATAGCTGTGGGATGTGCATGATGTTGTGTAAGAGGGATCTTTATTAAAGGTGATAGCCCAGCTTCGATGCCAGTTTGACTGCCTTGTGCAATAAAATCTCCTAATGTTGCTTGACCACATGTGTCCCGGTTTTCACCTGTGAAATGTTGGAGGGTATGATGGCGTAGTCAACATGCTAGACTGTCTTGTTATTGGTGAAATCTATTCAGACAGGCAGGATTCCCTGCTCCCTAAATCTGCATGTTTGCAGGGATGCCTTGGGAAATTTTTGCTTGACATCCTACAGTATGTTTGCATATTGGAAATCTATCTATCCACCCATCCACTTTATTTTAATCCTGCCTTTTTCCTAATATAGGGTATGAATACAGCTAGTAGTGAATTCACCCTTCTGTGAATTCCAGTGCTGTGTAACCAACTGTTTATCTTCCAATGTCCCTTTTTATTGTCCATTTGTGAAATGGCTGTTTCTACAATTCTAGTAAATCAAGTGGTACCTTAAAAGGCCCTGACAAATGTTTATGCCCAGTCCAAATGAAATGATAAAACTGCTTATTCAGCTCTAAACAGAGTATGCCCATTGCATAACATCCCCAAAAATAGAACTGTGTGCCTATAGTAGGGGTGAATAGGATGTTAAAATGCTAGAGAAGGAAAATGAGACAAAGGTTTTTCAAATATCTGAACCCTCAATGATGCAAATCCTCCTCAAGCCCCTTTCTCATCCTTGCTGCAAGTCCTTGAAAAGAACCACCACCTGATATTATGTGGGAAGTGGCTGCAGGATCACCAGGAAAAGGATCCTAGAAGGTTATAGCATTCCAGATCCTCGGTTTCATTTTCCACCTCTCCGATGTTGCATAGGGCAGGAGAGTGAAGAAGTCGGTCCTTAAGTTCTGGAAGAAAGTCATCCCATGATGTTGTGTTATGAGTGGATGCAGGAGAACGAAAAAAGGATCCTAGGCTAAAGCTTTCCAGATTCTCGATTTCCTTCCCTACTAACAGTCTGATGTGGCAGAGGACAGGAGAAGAAATAAGCCAGCCCCCAAGTCTTTGCTGAAAATCACCTTCTAATATTGTGGGATAAATGGATGCAGGAGAACCAGGAAAGGATCCTAGAATGTTACAGACTTCCAGATCTTTGTTTTCCTTCCTTCTCACCTGCCCGATGTTGCGCATGGTAGGAGGAGAAGCTAGTCAAGAACCCAGAAGCTTGTAGCATTCAAGATTCTTATCAGAGCAGATAATCCACATTATCTGTTTTTGAACTGGATTATATGAGTCTACACTGCCATATAACCCAATTCCAAGCAGATAATCTGGATTTTATATGGCAATTTTATATGGCAATGTCACAATGGGGACATCCATCATTCTCCTCTGCTGGAGACTTACTTATGAAGCATAAACTTTGCAAAAATTGCATAGCATTTGAACATATCTGATGGAAAAAAGTAAATAGATTAAATTATTCATTGTTCCTATGGGAACAAATAATTTAACTCAGAGCATTCTGAGCATAAGGAAACTTACATGTATGGATGATCTCCATAACATTCTATCCATTGTGTTCCTTCCAAAATTGATGGAAGATAATGAAAGAGATGTGGATAAAAGAACATTGAGAAAATGCTAAATTTTGTTGTTTACAAATGTACAAAACGTACAGCAATTCTGTATTTGCATTCTTATTATTTTGCATATTTTTTTCTGCCCAAAATCTGGAAAATTCCACAGATGATGGGAAAAAGAGCACCTGACATACTGGAATGCATGTAGGACTTTTTAATGTTTATTTATCTTATTAGTTGCAACCCATTATACCCACTCCTTCAAATATGTATTTCAGAAACTGCCTGCAACAAATAAAGCCATTGTGATCAACGGTCTTTGCCTTTGTGTGAAGATAGAATCGTGGGTCTGGGGAAAAAAATCCTCCCGTGCTGGCATTTATTTCTTCTAAAATGAATCAGAGTTAAAAAAATGCTCCTGCATGATAGAAAGAACAGTGGCAAAAATGCTTTTTAAGAAAAAGAGTGGCCCCAAATAAACATGGATCTATTCTTTTGTCTAAATCCGCATTTCTCAAAATGGGGGTTGGGATTGTTAGGTGGATTGGGAATTGGTTAAATGGCTGAACCCAAAGGGTGTTTAGCAATGTGGAACAGCTTAAGACAGCATTATCTTCACCTGGAGTTCGGGACCCCTTGGGCAGAGGGGGGTGAGGGGGTGGGGGTGGGGAGTTTCAAAGGGGTTGCCAAAGACCATCGGAAAACACATATTTCTGATGGTCTTAGGAACCCCTTTGGCAGAGAATGCTACAGATCTCTCTGCCAGTCCTTGTTTTCCTTTTTGGAAACAGACAGCGAATCTTCCCACCAAAAGCCCTCCTCCTGCTGTGATTGGCTGGCCTCTTAGACAAGGGGAGGGCTATTTCTGAGACTCTTAAGTGGGAAGGGAGGAGCAGGCATGCTCAGTGCACGGCAGAGTGGTGTGCATGTCCAGGTGAGGTAGCGTGCCCCCCCCCAACCCCACCAGTATTCAGAGTTGGTCATATTGGGCATTTGTGCAAAGTTTGGTCCAGATGCATCAGTTGGGTGCATATTCCTTTGTCTAATTCTACTGTTGGTGGAGTTCAGAATGCTCGTCGATTGAAGGTGGACTATGTTGTTGTTCATTCGTTCAGTCGTCTCCAACTCTTCGTGACCTCATGGACCAGCCCACACCAGAGCTCCCTGTCGGCCGTCACCACCCCCAGCTCCTTCAAGGTCAGTCCAGTCACTTCAAGGATGCCATCCTTGAAGTGAACTATAAATCCCAGCAATTCCAATTCCCAAATGTCAAGGTCCATTTTCTCCAAACTCCACCAGTGTCCACATCTGGGCATATTGAATATTTGTGCCAAGTTTGATCCAGATCTATCATTGCTTGAGTCCACAGTGCTCTCTGGATGTAGGTGAACTACAACTCCAAAACTCAATGTCCAATGCCCACCAAAACCTTCCAGTATTTTCTGTTGGTCATGAGAGTTCAGTGTGCCAAATTTGGTTCAATTCCATCATTGGTGGAGTTCAGAATGCTCTTTGATTGTAGGTGAACTATTATCTCAGCAACTACAACTCCCAAATGGCAAAATCAATCCCTCCCAACTCTACCAGTATTCAAAATTGGGCATATGGGGTATTTCTGCCAAATTTGATCCAGTAAATGAAAATACATCCTGCATACCAGATATTTACCTTATGATTAATAACAGTAGCAAAATTCCAGTTATGAAGTAGCAATGAAAATAATTTTATGGTTGGGGGTCAGCACGACATGAGGAACTGTATTTAAACCACTGGTTTAAATAATGGTGCTTGCCATTTGTTGTTATTTCCACTTTAAAAACTGACCTTCCTTGTGTATAAAGGGCATGTTTCCAATTCCTTTTTAAATAATTTAAACAATCCCCTAGGCAGCCATGCTTATGCTTGATAGCAATAAATCCCTTGTTGTACTCGCTTGCCCTCACTGGCAGAGTAGGCAGCTGGACAATCCATAATAAGATAGGCTTCAAGTTGGCAGCCTGAAGCTGGGAGAGAGCCATTATTATTTTTAACAGTTCCCACCTTGGTTATGTGGTTAAACAGACAAAGTGAGAGTGAATGAGAGAAGTCAGCCTTGGGAATTCTCCCGCCAGACTGCTTAGGATAAGGTTGAAAGGAGAAGGAGGAGGAGACAGAAAAAAAGAAGAAACAGATGATGATGATGATGTGTTGGCAAAGGCTCTCATTGCTGGAATCATTAGGTTGCTGTGAGTTTTCCAGGCTAAATACCTAAAGGCACTAGATCCACCTTATCTTAGAAGCTAAGTAGGGTCAGCCCTAGCTCGTATTTGGATGGGAGATCACCGGTTAATGCCAGGTGCTGTAGACTGTATTTCAGAGGAAGCAACTGGCAAAAACTACTTCTGAGTATTCTTTGCTGAAGAAAACACTATGAAATTCATGAGGTTGGTTTGAGGTGACTTAAAGGCACACACATACACAGAGCAATGTTTGTAAACACTAAACATTAGTCAATCTTTTACCCACAAATTTCTAGGTATAAAGAGATAACTTGGCCTTCCACCCAAAAGATTTTAAGAATGTCAGAGTATTCATGTGTAATCAGGCAAAAGGCCTATCTCAGCAATCATTGCCAAGTTGTGAATAGGAAATCTCACATTCCCCAGAAACTTACGTTGTTTGTTGTTCATTCGTTCAGTCGCTTCTAACTCTTCGTGACCTAATGAACCAGCCCACGCCAGAGCTCCCTGTCAGCCGTCACCACCCCCAGCTCCATCAAGGTCAAGCCGGTCACTTCAAGGATGCCATCCATCCATTTTGCCCTTGGTCGGCCTCTCTTCCTTTTTCCTTCCATTTTCCCCAGCATCATTCTCTTCTCTAAACTTTCCTGTCTTCTCATTATGTGATCAAAATACTTCATCTTGGCCTCTACTATCTTGCCCTCCAGTGAGCAGTCGGGCTTTATTTCCTGAAGTTGGACTGGTTGGATCTTCTGGTGATCCATAGGTGACTATGGGGAATACCATTGGTTTGACTATGTGGATCTTCGTTGCCAGTGTTGTCAGAGTTTTATGTTATTTAGATCATTTCTTAAGTGAAAAATGGGTAAGTGATTGCAAGAATCATGTCCAGTCATTGTATGACCAGCAACAGTCAAGCCACCCGTGAAAGCTTAGCTATTACAAATTGAGAGACTGAGAATGTAGAGAGTAGAGAAGAGATAGAGAAGAGTATGAGCAGAGAATGCTGATGGTGAGACTGTGAAGAAAGCAAGAGCTAGAGGAAGAGGAATAGATTCCTGTAAAAGCTTAAGGAAGGTTTGCTGGAATATTGGGATTGATGGATTGAAACTGTTATTTGTGACTATTGCATAAACATTTACTTTATTGGAAGAAAGTTTGTCTTCTGTGGATTGTATTATTTTTCTCAACGGTGCGCAGCTTCCGAGAAGGGGGTTTGAATGCTTGAAATCAACCCCAACTATAAAGCAGCAACACCATAGCTGCGACAAGTGTGATATCTTTACTCTTCATTATTTTATCAAGATTGGTCATTGCTTTCCTCCCAAGAAGTAAACGTCTTCTGATTTCCTGGCTGCAGTCTGCATCTGCAGTAAGTAATCTTTGCACCTAGAAATACAGCGTCTATCACTGCCTCCACGTTTTCTCCCTCTATTTCCCAGTTATCAATCATTCTTGTTGCCATAATCTTCCAGCAACTTATACAGGCTTATTATAACATGGACCCAATCTAAACAGCCTAATAATGCAGTTTGAAACTGCATTATACAGTCAGTGAGGATACATATACTGCAATTCAATGTGGTTAAACTGCATTATATGGATCTACACTGACTATATAATGTAGTTCCAAACTCATTACACAGTTGTGTAGATGGGGTCATGGTAATCTTGATTAGTAACCACTGATAGCCCTAACTTTTATACATTTGGAGGTACCCAGAGACCACAGATCATAAACTTGATATATTGGTAACTTTGGTGTGTGTGTGTGTGTGGGGGGGGGGGGATTTTCTAATTTGGAGTAACAGGGGTGAAGCCATGCAAGATACAGCAGCAACTTTATTATGGTCCATGATCGCAAGATACAGAGGGAGCTGGTGCCTTTTATGTCAGTCAGTGGCTGAATTTGGAATGAGCTTGCTTATGGTCAGAATTCTGTACTAGTTACTAAGTTAACTATATCCTCAATCCTATTACTTAGCTCATTAATTCACTAAGTTATTGATTCACTGTTTTTCTGGATTTCCCTATCAGTATTGAAGTGGAAATATTCCTTTGTGAATTAGGTTATTAGAATTTGTTGGGGTCCCCTCTGTCACATTCAAAAAGAAGGCTTTTTCCTTAGGATAGGACTGGAAAAGATACACTGCATTACTTTGTTGTTTGGCAGGCTGATTCCTCTACTTTCTTTGGGAAGACAGGAAGGAAGAGGTTAAAGAAAATGTTCTAGGGCCAGGTTGGATAGCTGGGTTTGTGGAGAGGAAGAGCAGTGAGATGTTGGGAAAAGGGGGAAGGGAAGTAGAAAGAAATGGGGTTGGAGTAGTAGTAATATTAATAGTAGTTGTTGTAATTTGGCTTAGCAGAACACCAGAAGATTCTCTTGTATGGAATGGGCTCTTATGGAAGGAAAGTAGTCTTTTTGTGGATGGCGAGGTACATTGTGACTCTCATCGCCAACTTCTCCTTTGTTGACTATATCTCTTGAATATTAATACAGAATGTAATATTATTTTGGGCCATTTCCAGTGATGTTTCTTGATTGGGAATAAAGAATCAGAAAGGATGCAGTGATTCACTTGTGTTGAAAAAAAATATGCATATCTTCAAAAGCGTGCTGAGATGTCAGATTAAGAATTCTCCTGCCTTGATTCACTGCCAGATCTTTGTAGCTCCCTGTTTATTGCTGTACTTGTGGTGGATCAATGCCCTCTGACTAAACTAAATCAGTCATTAACCTTTGCCAAACAAGGCATTTAAAGAGTAAATTACAGGTGGACTGCTGACAGAGGTGAAAAGAAAAGAGAGGTGCATATGAGTGAAAAACTGAAAGATATCCCATGTTTCTGGACCGCCTTTCCCAACTGGATAGTTCCCAAATGGACTGGGCTCTCACCATTGTCAAAGAGCAACCATATTGTGGGCTTTGTAGTCCATGGTGAGGAAAATTTAGGTCAGTGGGAAACAATTGTAAATGGAAAAAGTGAGCCTTTGAAGGAGCTGGCAACAAGACTGGCTGCTGTAATGGCAATAGTGACAACCTGGATGCCATTCTTTGTAAATCTCATGGCCTGACCCCAGTGAGTTAAATGATGAAAACTTTCAATCCATGAGTTAAATGATGAAAACTTTTAGTTATTAATGGTTATGTTACTGAATTCATTTTCCAATGTCTAATGTTTCACATTATCTATTTTTCCACCTAATGGTACAAGCTTTGGTTAGTGGAATGGTGAATTTAGCAATAACATTTCCAAAGTGCTGAGAACTTTCTTCATAATAGGCACAAGTCCTTGGATAGTCCCTTTAAAGCTTAGGCCACAACTCAGAGCCAGGCCCACTGGCCCAATCTATGAGAAACTGGAAACTGGAGAATATGTGCAACAGTCTCTGAACACCACGTTCGGGGGTTCATTGATTGGAAAACCATAAATTGCACACCTAGCTCAATGCTAAAAGAAAATTCCATAGATCTATAAGTATGGCCATCTCAATGGAAATGTTAACAAAAGGAGAGGTCCTGAATACATCTTGGAATACTTCAAAAAGTCTGTAATAAAAATAAATAAAACTTTATTTGTATTCCGCCCTTACTTACTTACTTACTTACTTACTTAGGCGATCCCTCGCTTTCCGAGGATGATTGTCTTCCAATATTCTTGTGGATCTGTATGTGGCTGTGGAGCCCTATTCTTGCTCTGCATCTTCTTCCGCAGTGAGGGCATTGGTTTCCAGGTGGAAGGCGGTCTCGGTCGGGGTTGGCTTGACGCGCCTTCCTCTTGGCACGCTTCTCCCTTTCGCCCTCCATTCATGCCTCCTCAAATTCTGCAGCACTGCTGGTCACAGCTGACCTCCAGCTGGAGCGGTCAAGGGCCAGGGCTTCCCAGTTCTCAGTGTCTATGCCAGAGTTTTTGAGATTGGCTTTGAGCCCATCTTTAAATCTCTTTTCCTGTCCTCCAACATTCTGTTTTCCATTCTTGAGTTCAGAATAGAGCAACTGCTTTGGGAGACGGTGGTCGGGCATCCGGACAACGTGGCCGGTCCAGTGGAGTTGGTGGTGGAGGACCATCGCTTCAATGCTGGTGGTCTTTGCTTCTTCCAGCACGCTGACATGCTGGAAGACTGGGACATCCGTAGGGATACCAAGGTGCTTGTTTATAAAGCTATTGTCCTCCCAACTCTGCTATATGCCTTCGAGACGTGGACTGTCTGCAGATGTCACATGCAACACCTGGAACGATTCCATCAGTGCTGCCTCCGGAAAATCCTGCAAATCTCTTGGGAAGACAAGCGGACAAACGTCAGCGTGCTGGATTCCGCCCTATCTCCCCTGGGAGCCTCAGGGCGGATTCCAATATACAATGGCAAAAGTCAATGCCTCCATAAAGCAAACGAGTGCCCACATTATAACCCCAGAAAAGCCCCACATATTAAAACAATATTAGAACCTAACATCAATATATTAAACCAATCATAATCAAACAAGAACTATACAATGATGTAAAATCTCAACGTAAAACACTCACATTAATTTACAAAAGCCAACTATTGTTCACAAAATTGTGTAGGTTGGTTTTGTAGCCAGAGTAGTTGTATAGCCGGTGATGGTAACCAGAGGTAGAAGGTTCAAAATGTTTTTGGTTCATTAAGCGAGGCATACTTATCTAGTTGATTCTTTTCAGACATGCATAGTGTTAAATTTGAACAAAAACTTTGCTGAAACAGGTGGAACTGATTTTCTTTTTTGTTAGTCCCTAAATTGGGAGAAAGTTGGGATAAAAATAAAATACATAAATAAGTAAATACCCCTATTATTTCAATGTCATTTCTGCCTCTGACACCATTTTTCTGTTAAACAAGTTATGCTTAGGACATATTTGTTTCAGGTTTTTTTTAATGTCAGGAGTGACTTGAGAAACTGCAAGTCGCTTCTGGTGTGAGAGAATTGGCCATCTTCAAGGATGTTGCCCAGGGGATGTTTTACCATCCTTGAAGGAGGCTTCTCTCATGTTCCCACATTAGGAGCTGGAGCTGACAGAGGGAGCTCATCCGCGCTCTCCCCATATTCGAACCTCTGACCTGTTGGTCTTCAGTCCTGCCGGCACATGGGTTTAACCCATTGCACCACCAATAACTGATGTATATTTGTGTGTTGAAAGAAACATATCTTCATTCCTCATATAGAAACAAGCTGGCGATGCCAAATTATAGATTCTTTATAATAAAGTCTGCAGAAGTTATGGTTGAATATTTTATTGCTGTATGTATGTATGTATGTGTTTTTATATGAAGAGACAGCAAAAGTCTACTCTTTTGCAACCTGAAGCAGAGCTATGCATATCAAACAGTACCAAGTTAATCACTTTGAGCACTTTTAATTTTCATTTTCACAACTTTTGGCAGCCCATCTACATTTGGAAATTTGCACTTGAATGTTTGAGGATGGAATCTCCCTGGATTCAGCCTGGCTGAAAGGCTGCCAGAAGTCAAGCTAGGAGGTTATATTTAATTTGGCAATTTTGCATCAAGCTGCAGGGCTCCCTCGAACGCTACAAAGGCTTCCCAAGACTTCAGAGAAGCAAGAAGAATAATGTGCATTCGGAAGGGGTGCCCAAATGTTGCCACTCTGATGTTATGCTTATGGGTAATTAAGGCTCAACATTGTACCCCTAATTCCACACTGATGTCAGAAACAGAGGCTGACAAGGAAACTTTGAGGCAGCAGCTGCTCTTTTCACAGTGGTACAATAACTATCTCTTTAATGGGGAAGGGTGAGGGGCTGGTAGGTTGTGGAGAAGGGAGGAAGCGAGCAAGCCAGAGAGCGCAACCGCACCTGCTTCTATAAATGGCACCACGGTGTTCTGGCACGGCACGGCTAATCTTCTGCCGCCTGTCAGGTTAATTGTTACAAAGCTATAGTTGATATAAATCTATTTGTCCCTTGGCTAAAATTAATCAGGTTTTAAGCATCGCATTTATCTCAATGCCATGGAGCAAGGGAGGAGAATGTGTTGGCAAAATTTATGCCATGGGAACCTGGATGTTGGGCCGCTGGGATATTTATGGTTGCCAAATCTTCTTGCGGGAGGTACGGCTTAAGGGAAGGGAGGCTCCTTTGTTAGTTTATTTTCTATGGAAAAATGGGTTCACACACAGCGTTTACCAGTGGAATCTGGGAGAAAGATACAGAACCATGTGAGGAATCACACTAAGATCTATTCATGACTTGTATTTCATATCCAGACATCTTTGGTGCAGTAGTATCTTGAGAGCGGCTTTTTATTTTGTTTCTACCCAACAGCTTCTAACATGGTATAATAATCAACTATAGCTATCAGTTCAAAATTGGTCCAAGTTCTGATATTTTAAGGCCTAAACCTGAGACCTGGGGACTCATGTGCTTATTTATTTACTATATTTATAACCTGCTCTTCTCACCCTGAAGGCGACTCAGAGCAGCTTACATAATTTGGCACAATTTGATGCTGCAATTCAACAATATACAATACAATATATAAACAATAAAACAGATGGGTTGTTGTAGGTTTTTTCGGGCTGTATAGCCATGGTCTAGAGGCATTCTCTCCTGACGTTTCCCCTGCATCTATGGCAAGCATCCTCAGATGTAGTGAGGTCTGTTGGAACTAGGAAAAGGCGTTTATATATCTGTGGAATGACCAGGATGAGAGCCAGGTTTTTACTTTTTTTGGAAGGTTAGGAGGGAGAGGGGGCTGATCTAATATCCCTAGTGAAGGATTTCCACAGCCGAGGGGCCACCACTGAGAAGGCCCTGTCTGTCGTCTCTGCTTGACGTGCCTGCAAAGAAGGTGGGATTGAGAGCAGGGCTTCCCCAGACAATTTTAAATTCCTAGATGGTTCATAGGGTGAGATACGTTCGGGCAGGTAAGCTGCGTCTGAACCATTTAGGGTTCTGTAGGCTAAAGCCAGAACTTTGAATTGTGCCTGGTAGCAAATTGGCAGCCAGTGGAGTTGACGCAACAGAGGAGTTGTGTGCTCCCTGAATGCTGCTCCAGTGAGCAACCTGGCTGCTGCCCGCTGGACCATTTGAAGCTTCTGAACAGTCTTCAAAGGCAACCCCACGTAGAGTGCATTGCAGTAGTCTATATGGGATGTAACCAGAGCATGGACTATCATGGCCAAATCAGACTGCTCAAGGTATGGGCGCATTACAAGGTAATGTAAAATATGGACTTTTCCTATCTGAAGAAACATTCATATTAGATTGCAGAACTTCTCGTTATATTGAAGTTTCGTCACTCTGACCTGTCGCTGTCAGAAAAAAACTTGCATTTTAATGGTAGCACTAAAATATAAGGAACTCTGAAGAAGGAAAAGAAACAAAAGACATCTGAAAGGTTTGCCTGGCGTTAAGCTTCATTGCCCATTTAGCCAAACTTCCAAGCAGAAAATCATCCTGCAGGATTCACTGTCCTTGTTCAATATTAAACATGATCTTTGTGGCTGTGCGGAATGAAGGCAGAGCACATCTAAAGTACACACTATATTTTGCAGATAATGTATATGGAAAAATGCAGATAAAAGAGATTTTCAAAGGGAGCCACAGCAGGTGGGTGGCGATAATGTGCAATCACCCAGCATGCCTGTAAAGTCTCTCATTTGCATATGCAAACACGGTTATTGCATAAGCAAATCAGGACATAGAATTATTCATTCTCTCCCCTCCCTCCTCCCCAACTTTATTTTTCTTGCTCAGATGGAGGGTTTGATAGATTCCATGGCTGCACATTTCATTGTGGCCATCCAACTGTCACCAGATTGATACTCGCTGAAATTTATAAGCACCACCTGGTCAGAAACAATTGCTAAGCCTAGTAATGCAGCTTGATGGACAAAAGCTCTTTTGGAGAAAAAAAACACTTAGGGCATGATCTTGCTAAAAGTAACCTTATTTAAATTCCTCTTGCTTCAATGGGGTATTTAAAGGACTCCCATAAATCTTTCCTACAAATACCAAAGAGGCATAAAAAAGACCAGAAAACCACAGATTTTGTTCGTATTCTTTCCGCTATTATTTTGGAGAGCCACAAACCTTTTGTTTTTAAATATCCCTTATTTTTATACTTAGTTTCTATTTGTGTTATCTTTGTCTAGTTTCAATTTGCATTGTTTTAAAAATATTGCAAGCTGTCTTGAGTTCTATCATTGAGAAAAAGGTGGGATACAAATTAAAAATACATAATAAAATTGTCGTAAGTTTGGCCATGTTCCAGAAGCATTCTCTCCTGATGTTTCATCTGCATCTATGGCAGGCGTCCTCAGAGGTTGTGAGGTCTGTTGGAAACTAGGAAAATTGGGTTTATATATCTGTGGAAAGTCCAGGTTGGGAGAAAGAACTCTTGTCTGTTGGAGCTAGATGTGAATGTTTCAATTGGCCACCTTGATTAGCAGTTTCAAGGTGTGACTTCTTACTGCCTGGGGGAATCCTTTGTTGTGAGGTGATTAGTTGCCCCTGATTGTTTCTTATCTGGAGTTTCTCTGTTTTTGAGTGTTGTTCTTTATTTACTTTATTTAATAAGGAGCCCCCAGTAGTGCAGTGGGTTAAACCCCTGTGCCAGCAGGATTGAAGACCGACAGGTCGCAGGTTCGAATCCGGGGAGAACGGGATGAGCTCCCTCTATCAGCTCCAGCTCCTCATGTGGGGACATGAGAGAAGCCTCCCACAAGGATGATAAAACATCAAAAACATCTGGGCGTCCCGTGGGCAACGTCCTTGCAGACAGCCAATTCTCTCACACCAGAAGTGGCTTGCAGTTTCTCAAGTAGCTCCTGACATGACAAAAACACTTTATTTAATTTCTATTATGTATTAATTTGTAATACATGATAGAAATTAATAATACACAAATACATAAATTTTAATAGGTGCTCCTTATAACTTATAACAGGGATTTGTTTAACTAGGAGAAACCATTGACCAGTCAAAAATGAATTTCTGTGAGTGCTATGTGTCCAAATGGTCTATCCAAAGAGGGAAGAACTAAGCAAAAAAAAGGATGGGTGGGCAAAAAAACCCCAATAGATAAAACAAGGAAATGGCAATGGATATATCCTTTATTGTCCTGCCCTCATGACGAGACAATTGCAAGAAAGCTATTGCAGATACTCTTCTGTTTCCTTTAACTTGGAATAATAAGTAAGGAATATATCTGTGGAAGATGAAGTTAACCCTTACACCCTTCTTTCCTACTGCTGTTTCAAGAAAGCTGTCAGAACTGTCAAATGTGGATGGCTACATGTCAAGCCATCTCAGAGATTGGCTATTGCCACATGCCAGCTGTCAGATCCTGTCAAGTGTTGACTCTGGAGGAAAAATCTTGTAGTTGGCAAAACCTACTGGAAAAATATAATTTAAAATTAAAATTTGAAATTGATATTTGGTAAATTTGGTAAGATCAGCCCCCTCGCTGATGGTGTTTCGGAAAAGATTGAAGACATGGATGTTTAAACAAGCATTCGGTTAATCCGTTGCAACGAATTATGATGACTAAAGGACTGGTAATCATGGACGATGAATTTGGATTGCGACTCCAGTTACGAGATGCATTGGATGGTTATTGGTGGCCCAATAATTTGTATTGTATATGTGTTTTATGCTTTTAAACTGAATATTGTTGTTTTTTAAGTGTTGTAAACCGCAATGAGTCGCCGATTTAGGCTGAGATATTAGCAGTATACAAGTGCATTAATAAATAAATAAATAATAAATCAGAGGGTAATGCTGAGATCAAGTTACTGGGAACTATGTCACTATTTTTATTTATCATGTCAGAAGCAAATTGAGAATACAGTTCTAATGTATTAAAAAACCACAAACAAAGTTAAAAACTTAGAATTATGCTAAATTTTCTTTGACCAGAAGACCATATTTCTTATATCTTGAATTTTCATCATCCAATCTTTCCTTTCCATAGTCTTGCATAGCAAATCCTTGCGGTGGTGGTTAGTAGAAATAATAGTCTATCATTATTATCGTCTGTTTTTGTTCATGTAAGAAGTAAGAAGTTCATGTAAGAAGCCCAGTAAGGTTTCTGGATTTGATGGTATCTTTGTCTCTAATATTTCTTGGATATTTTTGTATCTTTTTCCAGTATTTTTTTTTATTTTTTGCTTGCTGCATGTCCACCACAGGTAGAAGTATGATCCTTCTATTTCTCCATTAAAAGCCACATCCACAGTTTTATCATGGTGAGATGTATTCCATACTAGGCATGTGTACTTAGCAGCAGAGTAGCAAAGCGTAAGGGCAGATGTCTTCACTGTGTCTGGTTGTGATCCCCAGGTTGTGCCAGTCAGCTTTTGTATGGTATTATTTCTAGTACCCACTTTTTGCTTGATAGTCAAGCAGTGCTTCTTGTAAGTCAGAGCATGGTCCAGGGTCCACTATAGATCAGCCATGGGCAAATGTCAGCCCTCAACTTAAGCGGCTGAGGCTGTTAGGAATTGTGGGAGTTGTAGTCTAAAAACACCTGGAAGACCCAAGTTTGCCCGTGCCTGCTGTAGATGAATTGATCCAATCAAGAAAACCACAGTATTGAGTTTGCAACACTTAAGTAGAGCTGTCAATGATTTGGGATGTTGGACATCCCTTATTTATAGGGTCATTGTAAGTCGCAGTTGACTTGATGGCAAATAATAGCAACAACAAAGCTACCTGCCACCTCTGCCTCTATTCCTTGTCATCACTTGCAGCATATTATATTTCTGCCAAACCTGGAAGTCACCTATCTGCAGAGTCCCTGAAACTTAGGACTACAACAAACATTCAATGCACATTGATAAGGGAGAATGCAGCAGGAAAAGAGGAAGGCCATATTCCAAACATTCCAATGAAGCCATGCTTGCCCTGAGTTTGCAAGACTTGACCAGAGATGTTAATGACAGTGTGACTTGGAGGGCATCTATACTTTAGAATTAATACAGTTAGATACCGCTTTATCTACTTTGGCTCAATGCTGGGGAATTCTGGGGATCTGTAGTTTGGTGAACACAAGCACTTTAGAATCATAGAATCATAGAGCTGGAAGAGACCTCGTGGGCCTTCCAGTTCAAGCCCCTGGAAAGAAGCAAGAAAATCATATTCAAAGCACCCCCAACAGATGGCCATCCAGCCTCTGTTTAAAAGCCTCCAAAGAAGGAGCCTCCACCATTTTTAAAAAATTTAAGTGGTTTGTTTAAAAACAAAAGTAATGTTTTCATCACACTATATTAATTAGTAACAAGGAATAAATTGCTTCTTTTAAAAGGTAACACCAGCATGCTCACTTTTGCAATGCAGTTCCAAAGCTGTGAAGTGGTGTTCCAAGATCCATGCAAACGATTGCACATTTCAAAGCAATTGCCCAAAGAAGCCATCTGGAGCAGTCCTGAATCCCCCAAATCACGTTGGAAAACTTGTATGTTTGGGCCACACTGTTTTGAATTCTAAAGCACAGGTCCAATGAGGCGCACATGCAGTGATCTGACCATGAAGCACGCCTGCTTGCCAACAGGAATTTGCTCTTATTGTCTTGTTTTATGGAGGTCTGTCTTCCAAGTCCCATAGATCACGCCTTTAATAGGATGTGTCTGGGGCCAAGTTCCTTTCTAAGCTACTCCTCCCTGATGAGCAGTGGGCAGGTCGAGCATCTGTTCCAAGCAGCTGACTTTCCCATTAAAATGGTTATTTGAAGCCATGTACTCAAGTTAGTTAAGTTTCCATTGTTTCTCATCCCATGGTTGAATTGCTAATGTGGTCTAGCAGGAGGCACAACGTATTCAGCCAAACAGGAACTAATATAAGAGTTGTGTTCTCAAATCTCACAACAGTTCATCATTCTCCCTGCTTTTTTTCCTTCTTAACTTACCCAAAAGATGATATGTGGATTCAATAAGTACACAGATAGCTAGATAAACTTTTTTGAGATATGACAAGATTATTGTCTTTGTGGTGTAATGTGCCTTTAAGACACAACCTCCTGTGAATACAGCTGCAGTGTATTTATACTGGAGGCAATGTTTGAAAAACAGCTTCTGAGACAGTGCTTTAGAGGTAACCTATGCATGGAATGAACTACTACCCTACAAGATACTGGACTTTGTTGGGTTGTGAGTCTGTCCACTTACGGTTCAACAACAAACATTACTTACTTAGGCGATCCCTCATTGTCTGAGTAGGATTGTCTTCCAAGATTGGTGTACTGGCGGTGGGTACGTAGGTGACTGTGGAGCCCTATTCTTGATCTGAATGTTCTCCTGCAGTGAGGGCATCAGTTTCTAGGTGGAAGGTGGTCCTGGTTGGGATTGGCTTGATGCGCCTTCCTCTTGGCATGTTTCTCTCTTCCACCCTCCATTTGTGCCTCTTCAAATTCTACAGCACTGCTGGTCACAGCTGACCTCCAGCTGGAGCGCTCAAGGGCCAGGGCTTCCCAGTTCTCAGTGTCTATGCCACAGTTTTTAAGGTTGGCTTTGAGCCCATCTTTAAATCTCTTTTCCTGTCCTCGAACATTCCATTTTCCGTTCTTGAGTAGAGCAACTGCTTTGGGAGACGGTGGTCACACATCTAGACAACATGGCCCATACAGTGGAGTTGATAGCAGAGGATCATTGCTTCAATGCTGGTAGTCTTTGCTTTTTCCAGCATGGTGACATTTGTTCGCTTGTCTTCCCAAGAGATTTGCAGGATTTTCCGGAGGCAGTGCTGATGGAATCGTTCTAGGAGTTGCATGTGACGTCTGTAGATACTCCATATCGCAGACGTATAGCAGGGATGGGAGGACAATGGCTTTATAAACAAGCACCTTGGTATTCTATGGCTGTCCCGGTCCTCAAACACTCTCTGCTTCATTTGGAAAAATGCTGCACTCACAGAGCTCAGGCGGTGTTGTATTTCAGTATCAATGTTGACTTTTGTGAAGAGGTGGCTGCCAAGGTAGCGGAAATGGTCAACATTTTCTAATGTTACACCATTAAACTGTTGTCAGAAGTGGGATTGAAACCTCATCTGTACTGCACTTAGAATCTATATTTTCCAGGAAGAGTGCATCAAGAAAGGGAGTCCCTTCAGCCTCCTCCTCCTCTTGCTATGCAAGGTAATATGGCTGAGAACTGGAGACAGTGGGAACAGGCTTTTCAATTATACCTTACTGCAACAGGACTTGAAAATGTAACAAAGAAGCAGCAGAGAGCTATCCTATGACATTGCATGGGAGAGGAAGGAATTTCTTTGTACTGTATAATACATTTGTCTTTGCTGAGGAGAACCTTAAAAATATCTCAGAGGTTCTAGAACAGTTTAGGACCTATTATCTACCTCGGAAGAACATTGTCTTTGAAAGATTTTGCTTCTGGAACCATATACAGAGTTCAGGAGTGAGAAATGAACAATTTATTGCTAAGCTTAAGTCGGAAGCAGCCAGCTTTGAATTTGGGACTGGAATTAATGACATAAGAGATAAAACCATGTTCAGTATAAAGGAAGAGAGACTGAAAGAAAAGCTGTTGGAAGAATGTGACCTGACGCTTGAAAAAGCTGTTGAAATATGTCATGTTGATGAAATAATGAGAACACATCTGAGACCCATGGCAGCAACAGTGGAAGAAGAAGTATGTGAAATACAGGAGGCTCGCAAAGATATCTGCAGAGATATCCAGGAAATTCCAACTCAAGCTTTGGAAGTCAAAGAGTTAAAAGAGTGATACATGGGGGAAAAACAGAATAAGTGTTGTTACTGTGGTACAACTCATGAACCCTGCGTTTGGAAAAGATGTGCAACAAGTGCGGCAAGAAAAATCATTATGCCAAGTTATGCAAAACAAGAATTATGCCAAGTTATGCAAAACAAAACAGGCTAATCCTGAAAACACACAAGCTAGACAATATATTCATGAGTTGAATGTAAGTAACTTACTGATAGAAAAGTTAGATGAGGAAATGAAGAATACAAGTGGAACAAAGGAGGCAGGGTGGTATGTTGATATTTCCATAAGAGACTATATAATGAATTTCAAGTTAGATACTGGACCTGAAGCAAATGTATTACCATGTAATATATTTTCTAGGATACCTGGCACAAAGTTAATTTCTAAGAGTTATACAGTTCTTGTAGCACATGGTGGGACAAGGATACAACTAATAGGAACAGTTGCGTTTGAGTGCACTACAGTACTACAGTTTGGGACCCGCTTACCTGCGTGACCGCATCTCTGTATACGAACCCACACGATCTCTCCGATCATCTGGAGAGGCCCTGCTCTCGATCCCACCAGCATTACAGGCGCGGTTGTTGGGGACGAGAGAGAGGGCCTTTTCGGTGGTGGTCCCTCGACTCTGGAACTCACTCCCTAGGGACATCAGGCAGGCCCCAACTCTGGCAGTCTTTAGGAGGAGCTTGAAAATGTGGTTGTTCCAGTGTGCCTTCCCAGAATAATGATCCCACAGCACTTTGTCCTCCGAAGCACTTTACATTTTAGGTCTGCTTGTATGTTTCCACAAACGCCGCTACCACCTTTTCGCCCATGCACCAGCATTATTTTCAATTTTAATTTTACATTTGGCCTTCCCACAGTTTTAATTGTGTGTTGTCTTATTGTTAATGTTGCATTTCTTATTGTCCATTTTTTAAATTTTAATTGCGTGTATTGTTGTATTTGGGCTCAGCCTCATGTAAGCCACACCGTGTCCCTTGGAGAGATAGTAGCGGGGTACAAATAAAGTGTTGTTGTTGTTGTTGTTGTTGTTATTAAAAGGAGTGCATAATCTACTATTCTGTGTAACAGGTTGCTCAGTAATTCCATTACTAGGCAGGATTTCTAAAATGTAGATAGGAAGGGAGTTACTTTTCTGTTAAAGTTGCACAATCAATTAAAGGGTTTTTTTTATAAATACACCAACAAATATAAACTCTAAAACAAAAATCCCATAATATTCCATCCAATGATTTCCCCATATTCCTACAAACTACCAACCAACCTCTTTTTTTTAATTTAACAAGAAACCTACAAATAACCCAATATATTAAACTGTAATCAAAATAAAATCATTTCCCCTCCCCCAAAAAAGCCAAAACCATACAAGTACTTTTCTTAATATAAAAAACTAACTGCAACAAATACAACAAAATCTTTCTCACTACAACTATCACTGCCCCCTACCATGGGTCATATACAGCAGAGCCCCTCACTGTCACTCTCAGAGCCCCAAGGCATCCACGGAGCACCATTTGAGAACCTGTTATACACACAACAACAGTGCCTACTCTGTGAGCCTCACGCTCTCTGCCTGCTGGTTTAACCTTCTTTACTTTTCTAAACCCATAAGACAGAGGTCCTCGAACTTTTTAAAGAGAGAGCCAGTTCACAATTCCTCAGAAAATTGGAAGACTAGGCTACAGTTTGTTCCTGTTTTGTGCCTTCAAGTCATTTCAAACTTAGGGTGATCCTAAGGCATTTCTTTCAGAGAGTTTCCTTGTCAAGAATAATTCAAAGGGGATTTGGTTTTGTTTTCCTCTAAGGCTGAGAGAATGTGACATGCCTAAAGCAACCCAGTGGGTTCAGAACCACAATCTGAGGTTCAAACCACTGTCACACTTTATGAATTCCTTCCCTCCCTTTTTCCTATCTCTTTCTCTCTTTTCTTCCTTCCCCATCTGTTTCCTATCTCCTTTTGCTTCTTTTTTTTCTCTTTCTTTTTCCTCTCTTTCTTCCTTCCATTTTGGAGGGAGCAAGAATGGAGTGGGGAGGATTTCCTCCATTTGGGAGAGGGGATAGAAAGAGGAAAGGAAAGTTAAAGAGCAAGAAGAGGATGGTGGTGGTAGCAGGACATGAATGCTAGTGGCAGTAGCAGTAAGTCTAAAGTTTATGTTGTGGCCGAGGAAAAGACCTTGGCGGGCTGGATCTGGCCCATGGCCCAAGGTTTGAGGATCCCTGCCATAAGATATCTTTTTTCTGTCTGTGCCAGGAGTGACTTGAGAAACTACAAGTCGTGTCTGTTGTGAGGGAATTGGCCGCCTGCAAGGATGTTGCCCAGGGGACACCCAGATGTTTTTTTGATGTTTAACCATCCTTGTGGGAGGCTTCTCTCATGTCCTCACATGGAGAGCTGGAGCTGACAGAGGGAGCTCATCTGCATTCTCCCCGGATTCGAACCTGTGACCTGTTGGTCTTCAGTCCTGCTGGCACAAGGGTTTAACCCACTGAATACCAACAACTAACTTGTATCCTCCTGTTTAAAAATAAAATAAAACAAAATACTGAAATAATAAAAATACAAACTAAAGACATTTAAAACGCAACTGACTTTCCCCCTCCTCAAGCAAAGCAACTTCCAAGCTTATATTTCTTGTATTACTTAATTGCATTTCAGATCCTGCTAAATATAAACCAATATAATTAAATTTATATATAACCATTAACCACAAGTAATATTGCTATCAGCAATTTATCCATTTTGACTGGAATTCCAATTACTGTACAATACATTTTTGTAAATTCATTTTAAAATTATTACTTTAATATTCTCCCAGATTTTATTCACCTTTAATTTAAATTAATCTAATCTTGCCCTAACTACCTTCTGTGGAAGTCTATTTTACTATCAAGTGGCTCTTACCAATAGAGGGAATCATAGTTATGTCAACTGGACACACTGATTCGGATTCTACCTTCAGGAGCAGCAGGAAACGACCTTACTTCATCTCTTCCTCAACACCGCACTTCAAATATTTGAAAATGGTTATCATACCATGTGCTGAATATCAGACAGGTCTCAATCTTACAAGCTTTTACTGAATTTCAAACAAATTGATAATAGATCTCAGGAGTGGGAATACTTTGTGAAATACTAATTTCCTTTTCAGGATATAAGAATAATTAAAATCTTCAAGAGTGTTCTTTGAGAAGCTCACTGAGTACAGGAAAATATAATGCGAGTGGAAATAGAGTTTTTGATGAAAATGAAAGTTAATTGAAAAGTTCCAATTTTTTTGTTTGTTGTTGTTTTTTCGTAAATGTAACATGTTCTCACTGTGCACCAAGATGCCACATCCTCAAAACCATTGAAGCACGATGTGATAATGCCACACTATCTATTAAAAATATTAACATGGAGAATTGGACAGATGTGGGCTACTGTTTACAAGTGGTAGTGGCTTGTTCTCCATAATGTTTAAAGTAATCTGGAATTTCCACCAGTGGTGAAATATTAGTACTGAGCTACTTCACACACAGACACACAATTCCAGGTAAATCCACCGAAAGAGTTTCACAACTGAAAATCATTTCTTTTCAACATAGGTATAAGGAGATGCTGAAGAGTTTGGCTTTTGGAAATTATTGGTCAAAATTGTTGGATCCATACTGTGAGTTTGTGTAAAATTTCAAGTCAATTCATGCACTTAAGCACTTTATTTAAGACTGTTCAGGTGCCTACGAGATCATGCCAATCACCCCTGCCCTTCAAGGTCTTATCTCGAATTCTCTGAGAATATCTTGTCTGTCTATTTTTCACTCCTTTCGCTCTCAGGCCTAATCTAGTTTCCCGAGAAAACTCCCCCATTGGTCCAAGGCCTTTTCACAAGGGAACTTGACTTTCATTTTCCCCACTTTTCCCTATTTCCTGGGAACAAGCATGGGAATCCAAAACATCGGCCTCATCTGCCTGCAATTCTCTCTGATCACTCACAGACTCCTGACTTTGAAACCCATCAATGCCCTCATCCTCTGAAACATCAGAAAAATCCTCTGCTGCTTGCTGGGCTACAACAAATATAATCTACAGCAGTGGTTCTCAACCTGGAGTTCCCAGATGTTTTTGGCCTACAACTCGCAGAAATCTCAGCCAATTTACCAGCTGTTAGGATTTCTGGGAGTTGAAGGCCAAAAATATCTGGGGACCCCAGGTTGAGAACCACTGATCTACAGGATCTGGTGTTCATTGATAGTATTCCATGCAAGAACTAACCAAGGCTGACTCTGCTTAGCTTCCAAGATCAGATGGAATCTGGTACGTTGAGGTTGTTCAGGCCCTTTCAGAGCCATACTACCTCAATTAGGATGAGGATAGGACATATCCAGATTTTGCACTTTTCTAAATGTTGAAATACAGTTCACGGAAATCTAAATGTATTTATAGAAAGGTCTATGTTGAGTATGTTTTGAAAGGCATTTTAAACTGCACATCTTTTAAAAATGTAAACTAAGCGTGCATTTTATGGTAGATTTAAATTTCAAATTGTTATAGAAATAGCACAGAAGGAATTATGTGGAATTGGTGGAATTATGTAATAGTGATATGGGTGGAAATAGATTGATTCATCCATCCCTACATAGATCCATAGGCTCAGGTGACTCACAAATTAAAAGAAAAAGAGGGGGTACCTGGCTGTGTGGACTAACCCCATTCTTAGTGACTCATTTGTCTATTCAGAATAGATGAGAAGTTACTATATATAGGAAACATTTGACCAGAGCTTAGAAACATAGATTCTTTGACCACAACATATCAGAAATCTCCAACTCAATGGCAACACTTGCTTAGGTATTGTGAGAGCTAGTGTGTATTCCAAAGAAGGAGCATTAATTAATTAATTAATTAATTAATTACCATATTTATATCCCACCCTTCTCAACCCTGAAGGGAACTCAGAGCAGAACTACAATCCTCCAGCTGTGGTTGGAGTGTGACTTCTAGGGCTGGGCGGTTTCGTTTCGTTAATTCATAATTCGTTAATAATTCGTTAATTTTTTCAATTACAAAACGATAACGAACCATTCTGGAGCAATTTTTTAAAAAAACAAATTTTTGAACACGTTTTGTAAATGCTTCGTATTTCGTTATTGTATTCGTTTCGTTATTGTTCTGAGGTCGTTTCGTTATTATTTCCGCATGTCTGGGGCAAGTTTTTTGTTTAATTAGTGAAAAAAAATTATAATATCACACCAACAGTCAACAACAGAGGGAGAGGGAAGCTTCAGAAGTTTTTGGAGGTTTTTTAGCGTATTTCGCGGTCGCGTCCGCCATTAACGAATCGATTCGTTATTGTTTCGGAAATCGATTCGTTAATGTTTTGTATTTTTTTTTCACATTTACGAAATTTCGTAAATATTGAACTTTTTAAAAGGAAAATTTTGTAATTATTTTAAATAACGAAACGCAAAAACCCCCAAAAAACGAATCGATTTTAGAAACAAATTTTTCCGTTGTTACCCAGGTCTAGTGACTTCCACTAACCTTAGCCATTATAACTGATGATGAAGTAGAAACAGCTACTGAGAGTTGCAGCTCAATAATATCTGGAATGCCCAATGTTCCCAAACCTGTCATAGAGCTTCATTGCAAGAAGGGGATTCCAATGTGCGTCAAAATCCTTCCTCATATGGAGAAACCCTCCTCATTTCAATAAAGATTCAAGTAGACTCCATTCTGATATGTTCCAGCTACATGGACATCAGTTGGAAGGGCCCTACAACTGATGTCCATGCAACTGTCCGTACAACTGAGGTTTCCTTAGGGCACTTCCAGACAGCCCTAAAATTTGTGCCGGAGCCAGGTTTTTTTAAAACCTGCTTTGGTGCAGCTTCCTGTCCTCACTCCCCCACTAAAACCTGAGCTTTCCCTGGCCAGGAGGGAAGGGCTACATGCCATGCTGATTACAATTGGGATGGCATGCAGCCACTCCAAAACCTCCCAAATTTTCCCTTAAAAATTAAAACTTACCTGACCGCCATATGTTCCTCCTTATACCCTCCTGTGCCAGGTATGTTTTATTTTATTTTTAGGATGAAATTTAGGGTTTGGGGGGGGGGGGAGTGGATGCCCTCTCGGTCTCCAGGAGTCCAAAAACCCAAGATGGCTGTGTGGATTGGGCCCAGGAATTCTGTGATGCGGTCACTGAGTCTAATCCACACAGGGTCCATGTCTGATAAGACCCTGATCTCTTACTAGGTATTTAATTAATTTGGAACAAACCAGGGAATCCCTGGTTTATTCTGAATTAAGTTTTTCATTTTTAATGAATGAATGAATTCATTTTTACCGAAGGCATCATTTGGCCAGGATATGGATCAGTCAGGATGGGACCTTGGTGAATCTTAAGCTCTTTCTACATGACTGACTAGACTTTGAAGGAGCTGGGGGTGGTGATGGCCATCAGGGAGCTCTGGTGTGGGCTAGTCCATGAGGTCGCTAAGTGTCAAAAGTGAACAAATAAACAACATATAATCCAGATGATCAAAACAGATAATCCACATTATCTGCTTTGAACTGGATTATATGAGTCTACACTGCCAAATATGGCAAATATGGAAAACACAAGAATGGCCATCAGACTGGAAAAAATCAACTTATATCCCCATACCAAAAAGGGAAATGCGAAAGACTGCTCCAACTTCCGTACAATGGCCCTTATTTCTCATGCCAGTAAGGTAATGCTCAAGATCCTGCAAGGAAGACTCCAGCAATACATGGAGCGAGAGTTGCCAGATGTTCAAGCTGGGTTTAGAAAAGGCAGAGGAACGAGAGACCAGATTGCCAATATCTGCTGGATAATGGAGAAAGGCAGGGAGTTTCAGAAAAACATCTACTTCTGCTTCATTGACTACTCTAAAGCCTTTGACTGTGTGGATCATAATAAATTGTGGCAAGTTCTTGGTGGGATGGGCATCCCAAGCCACCTTGTCTCTCTCCTGAGGAATCTGTACAAGGACCAAGTAGCAACAGTCAGAACTGACCACGGAACAACAGACTGGTTCAAGATTGGGAAAGGCGTACGGCAAGGCTGCATACTCTCACCCAACCTTTTTAACTTGTATGCAGAACACATCATGCGATGTGCGGGTCTTGATGAATGCAAAGCTGGGGTGAAAATTGCTGGAAGAAACATGAACAACCTCAGATATGCAGATGACACCACTCTGATGGCCGAAAGCGAGGAGGAGCTGAGGAGCCTTCTAATCAAGGTGAAAGAAGAAAGCGCAAAACCCGGGTTGCAGCTAAACATAAAAAAAAAAACCAAGATTATGGCAACAAGAATGATTGACAACTGGGAAATAGAGTGGAGGCCGTGACAGACTTTGTATTTCTAGGCGCAAAGATTACTGCAGATGCAGACTGTGGCCAGGAAATCAGAAGACGCTTCCTTCTTGGGAGGAGAGCAATGTCCAGTCTCGATAAAATAATAAAGAGTAGGGACATCAGACTGGCAACAATGATCCGCCTAGTCAAAGCCATGGTATTCCCTGTAGCCACCTACGGATGTGAGAGCTGGACCTTAGGGAAGGCTGAGCGAAGGAAGATCAATGCTTTTGAGCTGTGGTGTTGGAGGAAAGTGCTGAGAGTGCCTTGGACTGCGAGAAGATCCAACCAGTCCATCCTCCAGGAAATAAAGCCCGGCTGCTCATTGGAGGGAAGGATACTAGAGACACAGTTGAAGTACTTTGGCCACATCATGAGGAGACAGGAAAGCCTAGAGAAGACAATTATGCTGGGGAAAGTGGAAGGCAAAAGGAAGAGGGGCCGACCAAGGACAAGATGGATGGATGGCATCCTTGAAGTGACTGGACTGACCTTGAAGGAGCTGGGGGTGGTGACGGCCGACAGGGAGCTCTGGTGTGGACTGGTCCATGAGGTCACGAAGAGTCGGAGATGACTGAACGAATGAACAACAACACACTGCCAAATAATCAGCAGTACCCAGGAACACTTTTGCACAATTAAAAATTATGCACCAACTGTGCCCATTCTTGACAAGCTGTGTCAGCCCACTATTGGACATACCTTAGTAACATCTCATTTGGATTCCTGTCACATCCTCTACATGGCGCTACTTTTGAGGAGTGTTTGAAAACTTCAGGTGGTCCCAAAACTGCAGCCAGATTGTTACCAGGGATGGGCTACAGATATTACACAACTGTTTGTTTCTGGACACAATCCAAAGTGTTGGTTTTGACCTATGAAGCCGTAGAGAGCTCAGATCCAGTCCATCTGGGAAACCATATTTCCCCCATCTGAGCTGGCTTGGGCTGTGAGATAATCAGAAGAGGTCCTTCTTTTGGTCCTACCACCATCACAAAAATAACTGGTAGGATACAAGAGAAGATGTTCTCAGCGCCTGTTCCTTGTCTCTGAAAACGCCTCCCCACAGAGACCAGAACGCCCTGTAATCCTTCCTGAAAAAGACTAAAACCTTTTTTTTTCAGTTAGGCTTTTAAAACTGAGTTTTTAAGAACAGCCCAGGGGGTGCTGTTCTTAATCAATTGATTAAAACAATTTTAATCAATTGTTTTAAAGGGGTTTTTTTTAAAAAAAATCTTTTGAAACACCATTACATTCTTTTTAATATTCCAATTAGCTTAAACCTATGTTAATATTTACTTTTTATGCATCTTAATTGTGTTGTTGTTTTAAATTGTGACCCACTTTAAGTTCTAGTCCTGTGGCAGGGTGGAATAAGAAGATATAATAATAATAATAATAATAATAATAATAATAATAATAATAATAATGGTGAGGAGGAGGGGGGGGGTCAGGCCTCATGAAATCCTTTGCAATCTCTACTCACTACAATATTGGTTTTCTAGTAGAACAGCTAAGTGGTTCATTTGCGCTCTTGACTAAATTCCCCCAGTTTGTCCTTTCATCTTCCTTTGATCCTGAGTGCCTCGGAAATTCAGCTAATTTATTCTTATGTTCTCTTACTTGTTTCATCTTTCATTTTGATTTTGAGCTGAATTCATTTTCAGGGCAAGAAGAACCCTTTATCAAATTGGCCCATGGTTGACAGTTCTGAGATGGATTTTTCTATTGTTCTTACCAAGCTGTTAGCTGAGACTCTCTGCCTGTACAAATAATTACAAATTCTTAGTTTCATTAATATATATATATTTAAAAAATTAAGTTT